>NW_024347791.1:8523020-8641739 GCF_902729225.1 Pteropus medius
GAGAGAGAGAGAGAGAGAGAGAGAGAGCGAGAGAGCGCGCGCAAAAGAAAGAAAGGGAAATTAGTTATTGAGCCATGAAAAGACACAGAGGAACCTTAAACGCATATTACCAAATAAAAGAAGCCAGTCCGAAAAGCTGACATATTGTATGATTCCAACTATATGACATTTTGGAAAAGGCAAAAACTATAAAGATAGTATAAGATCAGTAGCTGTCAGGATATGAGGGGAAGGAGAGGAGGACTGAACAGGTGAAGCACAGGGTGTTCCTAGGGTAATGAAACTGTAATGTGTGAAACTATGATGATGGATACATGTTATTGTTCATTTGTCAAAACCAATGAACTGTACAACACAAAGTGAACTTTAATGTAAACAATGGACTAATTAACGTATCAGTATTGGTTCATCACTTGTAATAAAAATTGGTTAATTGTAACAATTGCATCACAGTAAAGCAAGACGATAACAGGGGAAACTGGGAGGGAGGGGTGGAGTATGTAAATGGAACTTCTGTACTATTTGCTCAATTATTCTGTAAATGTAAAACTATACCAAAACTAAAATCTATATTTTAGTTTTAATCTATATTTTAAACAATTAATACATTCTGTTCAAGTGAGGTGTATCCCAGGAATGAAAGGTTGGATTTACACTAAAAAAAAAAAAAAAAATTAATGTAATTTATTATATTAACAAACTAAAAGAAAAAATATATGATCACTTTTATAGGCAAAGGAAATGCATTTGAAAAAAATCCAACATTCATTTCTGGTAAAAATTATCAATAAACTAAAAATAGAAATGAACTTCCTGATAAAAAGTGTCTACAAGAAACCTATAGTTAACATACTTCATGGGGAAAGGCTGAATGCTTTTCCTCTAAGATTAAGAACAGGACAACAATGTCTGCTCTTACCACTTCTATTCAGCATTGTACTGGAGATTCTAACTAAAACAATAGACAAGAAAAAAAATAAAGGCATACAGATTGTAAGGAAGAAGTAAAACTGTCTTCACTTCCAGACAACATTATTATAAAAAACTATTAGAATCTATATAAAAGCTACTAGAACTATTAAATGAGTTTCAGGATACAATATCGATATACAAAAATCAATTGCATTTTTATCTAATAACAACAAACAATTGAAAATTGAAATAAACAATGCCATTTATTACGAAAAGGGTATACTGAAAACTACAAAACATTGCTGAGAGAAACTAATGAAGACTTAAGAAAATGGAATGATTTACTGTATCCATGTATTGGAAAACTCTATCTTGTTATGATATCAAGTCTTATAAAATTTTTATGGAGGTTAAATGCAATCCAATAAAAATCTTGGAAGACTTTTTTAATAGAAATTGACCAGCTGCTTCATATGGAAATTCAAGGAACCTGGAATAGCCAAAATAACTTTGAAAAACAACAAAGTTGGAGGACTAAAACTCCTTGATTTCAAGAGTTATTATAAGCTACAGTAGTTAAAGTGTGGTATTAATGTAAAAATGGACAAATATATCGATAGAACAAAATGGAGGGTCCAGAATTAGACCAACTTATACATGGTGTTCATTTTCAACAAAGATGTAAAGGCAGTTTAGTAGAAAAAGGGCAGCATTTCAACAAATGGCGATAGAACAGATATTCATATATTACAAAGATGAACTGGAATTCATATGTTGAATCTTATACAAAATTAACTTAAAATGTATCATAAACCTAAATGTAAAACCTATGACTATAAAATTTCTAAAATAAAAATGAGAGAAAAGTTTCATGACCTTAGGTTAGGCAAAAAATTTTTAAATGCAATACCAAAAGTATGAGCCATAAAAATCAAATTAATAAATTAGAATGCCAAAATTAGAAACTTCTCTTCAAAAGACACTGTTAAGACAATAAAAAGACACACCATAGACTGGGGAAAAGATGCAAATTATATATCTGATAAAGAACTTATCTCTAAAAAATATAAAGAACTCTCAAAACTCAATAATAAATTTGGTTTGAAAAGAGCAAAATATTTGATCAGATGCTTCAAAAAAAGTATACAGATGACAAATAAGCATACAAAAATAATCACAGTATAATTAGTCATTAAGAATGCAAATTAAACCACAATGAGATACTACTACACACCTATTAGAATGACTAACATTTGAAAGGCTGACTATACTAAGTACTGGCAAAAATGTCAAGGATTTGGGGGAAAGTTTACATATACAAATAAAATCAAAGAAGATTCTACATACATATAATAGGAGTCCATGAAGAAGAAAAACAAGCCATATGACAAAATAGAATACAAAAAGTACAATTCAAGAATACTATCCTAAAATAAAAAAGATTGATATTAAAATTATATGGAAAACAGAATAGCAGTCCTTAAAAAAATTAAGCACAGAAATTCCATATGATCAAGCAGTTCCACTTCTGGCTATATACCCCAAAGAAATGAAAGCAGAGGCTCAAACGGCATTATTCACAATAGCCCAAAGGTGGAAACAACTTAAATGCCCATCCATACATGAATGAATAAACAAAATGTAGTATATACATACAATGAGACATTATCAGTCTTAAAAAGAAAATTCTGATATATGCTACAACAAGGATGAACGTTGAAGATATTATGATAAATAAGCCTACAAAAAAGGACAAATATTGTATGATTCCACTTTATGAGGTACTAAGAGTAGTCAAATTCGTAGACATAAAAAGGAGAATAGTAGTAACCACTGGCTGGGAGAAGAAAGGAATAGAATATTATTGTTTAACGGGTACAGAGTTTCTTTTGAGGAAGATAAAAAAAGTTCTGGAGATGGATAGTAGTGATGATTGCACAATAATGTAAATGACCTAATGTTACTGAACTGTACACTTTAAAATGATTAAAATGTGAAATTTTATGTTATGTATATTTAACCACAATTAAAAAAAAAACAATTAAGATCATGCAAGAACCTAAGACTTTAATTAGGGAATATTGTCTCCATGAGATCTTCCTTCGAGATCCAAAACCTACTATTCTAGGTGTCAAGGATATTGCAATGAACACAGCAAAGGTCTCTACCTTCATGTAGCTTACATTTTTATTGGGAGAGAAAGACAAACAAATAAGTAAAAAACATTGTATGCCAGATAGTGATAAGAGCTTGAAGAAAAATTAAGCAAGGAAGGAGAATAGATAGTAGAAAGGGTTGGGAGGGTTTCACAGACAAGTGATGGGAAAGACATAAACAGGTAGTTTTTAAAAATCAAGATGCATGCTCCACAAAGAATATATAGGGAATTTTATGAATGTACTGATGAGGGGCATCTAATCTCTGTTTAGAGAAGGGAAATGTCAAGGAAGCTCTTTAAATGTAGTGATGTCTGATTTGGGTCATAAGAAATGCCACAAAGGGGCATTAGTAGGAGGGGGCAGTCCAGCAGAAAGAGCATCATGTGCAAAAACCAGGATGTATGAGACATTATGGGGCATCTGGAGAACTGAGTGATTCAATATGAAGTGAGAGATGAAGCTGGCAGATTGGGGCACTGTGAACCTTGATGAGGAGCTTGAGTTTTATCTGAAAGTCTATGGAGAACTATCAAAAGACAATAAACATGAAAGTAACATAATTAGATTCTACTTCAAAAAAGTCACTTTTTGCTGCATGGACCTGATTGAAAGAAATCAAGACCAGAAACAGGGAGCTATGACTAATGCATCCAAAAGAGGAATGGTAAGGTTTAATTAAGATACTGGCTATAGGGCTAGACACTTGAGAAATGCTTAGAAATAAATCAGCAAGATTTGATAACCAACTAGATGTGAGATTTAAAGGAGAGAGAAATCAAGGATGATGCCAAGGTTTAAGGCTATGGGGACAAAGTATCATTTACTAAATTAAAAAGAGAAGAATAGAACAGGTTTAGGGTAAATTATAATTCCATTTGAAACTTGTTCACTTTGGAGCACTTGTGGCCATCCGAATGAAGCTGTTCAGTAGATAGAGCAAGTCTGGAATTTAGGAGAAAAATCTGGGCTGAAGATATAGATTTGGAAGTATCAGTCCATAGTGGATAGATGAAACCATGGACATGAATGAGATCATGCAGGAAAATGGAGCTACAAATTGGTAAGAAAGCCAAGGAAGTAACCAGGGGAAAACACATCACTCCTGGGACAGGTGGAGCAAGAGCAGCCCATTACAAAGGGTAGTAAGACATGGTCAGAATTAGGGAGAAACTAGGACCCAAAAAGGATGGCGTCACAGAAGCCAGCATCAAAGAATGGTTCAAGTGGAAGGAAGCAGCCAACCATAAACAAATGCCAGGTGGCACTTACCAAACCTTTTTATGTCATTGATTTTCCCACCAGCCTTGAGTTCTGGGAAGGTATTTGTACTTCTTACCATCATATTCCCAGCTCCAGGTACACAGCAGATATTTAAAAAGTATTTTGTTGAATAAAGAAAATTTTCAGCCATTGTTTCTTTAAGTATTTTTTTTTTTTTGTCTCTAATTGCCTCTCCTCACCTTTTGTAACTCCAATTACACATGTTAGCCTGCTGGATGTTGTCCTGTAGCTTGCTATTAATTTTTTCCATTCTTTTGGTCTTCGTGTCTCATTTCTGAAAGTTTCTACTGAAGTCTTCAAATTCACTAATCTTTTCTTCTTGCCATGTCAGATCTACTGTTAATCTCAGCGCCATCCAGTTCATTTTTCATCTGCAGAGTTTTGACTTGGGTCTTTTTAGATATCTTCCATTTCTCTCCTTGTCACACTCATGCTTTCCTCTAACTCCTTGAACATACAGGATGTATTTGTAATTTAATGTCAGATGTCATAAGTTTAACATTTCTCAAGTACTGGATATGTTTGCAATGCTTTAAATATTTGGGGGGTTTCGCAATAGGATGCAGTTAAGTTACTTGGCAACAGTTATTTTAGAAGCTAGCTCTGAAGCTTTGTTTGGTGGGTGCAGAACAGCTTTTAGCCTAGGGTTAATTTGACCCTACTCTTGAGGCAGTATCCTTCTGAAGGCTCTCTGCAGGTCCTTATGTGTTAGAAAGTCTTTCTACTCCGGCTAGTGGGAGCATAAACTATCTCCAGCCCTGTGTGTACTCCAAGGATTGCTCCACTAGCTCCTCTCCAACAGTTTCTTCTCCAATCTTGGTAGTTTCCTCAAACCCCTACACTTATTAGTATTCAGCTGAAGACCTCAGGGGACACTCTGTGGATATCTAGAGCTCTCTCTCTCTCTCTCTCTCTCTCTCTCGTTGCAGTTTTCTTCTTCCCAGAGCTTTCCCCCATAAAGTCTAGCTGTCCTGGCATCTCTGAACTCTAAACTCTGTCTCTTCAGCTCATGGAGATCGCCAAACTCTGCTGGGTTCCCCTTCCCTGTGCAGTGACCCAGAAACTCACCAGGCAGTAAACTGGGGCTTTCATTAGGCTCATATTATTGGATATTCCCCACCCTCCGCCCACTTTTTCAGAGATCTCAATCCTGCATTGCCTGTTTTCCAATGTCCGAAAATTAGTTTCAAAGATTTGGACCCATTATTTAGTTGTTTAAGGAGGGAGGGTAAATGTGGCCCCTTGTCATTCTGTCATGACCATAAGTGGAAACTCAGTGCTTCGACTTTAGACCCTTAAATTTAATTAGAATGTGAGCTCCTGGAATTTAAGCTAGCACATAGAACAGAGCACGGCACATAAAAGAGATTCGATATGTTGAATTAATGAGTTATATATATTCAATTTATTGAATCAATGAATTAATGAGGCCCTGTTTCCTCCTAACATTGCCTTCAATGAACTTTTTTCCTTTTAATTATAACCATTTCCCTAATATGCCAAGAACATTATCAATTCTCTCCTCCAAAATATTGACTATCCTCTTCCATATCCATCTTCGTGTGGTTAACATTCACCTATACTATTTCTCAAATGTTTAGAGGGAAAAAAAGACCCTAAGAGAAGACCTACATATACTGTGGGTGCCTCTAATTGACTTAATCTGATAACTTCATGAGCATCATCTCTAATCTTCAATCGTGTACTCATCCAAAACAATGATCTAATCCAGTGGCCTAAATTTTCCTCAGAGGAAATGCTTTGTATTTCTCATCTGCCAAAATAATTTAACCTGGCCCTGACCTAGCTCTATAATTTATGGCCCGAAGACTAGAAAGTGCTAAGAAATTGCTAGTATTTGGCATTAACTCTGTCACTTCCAGGCTACCAGGCTAAGTGCTAAAAAATGTCTTGAGTGAAATCACCTCCTAAATCAGATCCTCTTTTAGAAGGATAAAGTAAATTAATTTCAAAGTTAATAACTGTATTAACACATAGGGAGCATTTGGTCTTCCTCTATCACCCCCATAGCTAGTCTTCTTTCATCCTGATTAGCATGCTTGCCCTTTTGAAAAATAGAATGACATGGCAAGGATGGAACTACACCTATCAGCACTAAGAGGCAAAAAACTTAATTTTTTTTTTTTTTACAAATCAGATGTGGAATTAAATGGAAATAATTTTGAAGAGAAAATGATTTGTTTAGGTAATGTATTCTCCTCAAATTAAAATGGAATATGGTACAGGGTAAGTGTGCCACCTGACAAGCCACAGCATAAGTGGCTTATCACTATTACTTTTAGAGGGAGCGTTTTCCCACTTGTTGCCCTTATTTGACTTCTGTTCTTCCCTTTGGAATGATGAATCTGGATCTTTCAGTCCTAGAAGAAGTTGGCATCACTTAGGCAACTTTGCTGACAGTCCTCCCAGATCCTTAGAAAAGGCCCAGAAAAATGGTATGTTTCAAAGATTTTTGGACATTTCTTTTCAGATTTTAATGAAAAAGAACAATGGGTCTGCCTATTCAGGCTTATCATTGAGTCGAAGTCTAGACACAAAATTCACTTTCTGATTTTTCTGGGACATAACTTATTAATATTTGAAAGTTTTCTTCTAGATGAGATATTCAAGTCAGTGTGTTTCTCATACACACTGGCTCCACAATATCCATACATCTCTAAAAATGCCTGACTCTCTTCAGCCTTCTCCGTTCAGACAGTTGAAACTAAATGGGGGAAAAAGGGGATTCTTAGAGTTTCTTTTTTAAATTAATTAATTAATTTTATTTATTTATTTTTTAAGCAAGGCAACCCTTGGTTGACCTCACAGATTGCAAGGAACTTGTCAGCTTACGATCCCTTATTTTTCATTTTTTACGCCTACAGCACCTGGTCTTCCTAGGTAGTCTCCCATCCAAGTACTAACCAGGCCCGACCTTGCTTATCTTCCGAGATCAGACCTGATCCGGTTTGTTCGGGGTGGCATGGCCATAGAAGAGTTTCTTTTTTTTTTTTAGTAAAAGAATTTGATTAGTTTAAACTTCATCATACCGCCCAAACAGGAAAATAAATCAATGACAGTAGTAGCAAAGCAAAACTCTGTAAAGTTAATGTGGTAAACAGAAATTTAGTTTGATTTTACAGATGAAGAAGTGCTAAAACATTTTGACCACAGAACTTCTGAGATCTAGAAGGGGATATAATATGGGGATGGGAAGGCTGAGTTGAATTTATTTCTCCTGTCTTTTATTTGTACTAATCATTTGACGGTTTTTTCAATGTTGGCTGTAATTATTAGGCCAAGAGATTTTAGCCGTCGCAAGGTTGCAACATTCAGTATGCAGGAAAAACGGGACAAATGAAAGTCAAAATAAGTTTCTCTTCCTGGAACTTTTAGACAAGTGGGAACAGCTTGTTCACTAATTGCACAGATGAAGTCATTTTTGTTTTACTGATATTAAAGGCTTGACGTGAGAATCTTTCAGTTCCATCTTGCTCTGCTATATAACGCCGGTGACAGGTATTTAAGAACTGCCTGTTCTGTCCAAAAAGTTCACTGTCTACCAAGTATTATCAGACTGTCTATATACATAGTTAAACTGCTCTCAGTGGTTTTGAAGCACAGCAGACCCTCCGTGTGGCAGGCACGCCTCAAGCTGTAATTCTCCCCTTTGGATTTCATAGTTGTCATTTGACTTTTGTAAAAAAAATTTTTTTTTTTTTGCTCACTTACACTTCAAAAACGGTGGTTAAGATTTTGCTTAAAAAAAAAAAAGACTGTTTTTATTTAAAAACAAACTTACTTGCTTCCAAATGCAAAGAGCTTTGCAAAACATAGTAAAATACTTTACATGATGTCTCAGATCCTTCCTTAAGTTTATTTTCATTGTATAATCAGTTTCATTTGTTGGAGAATCCTTGAGGCCGTTTCACGTTTTGTTAAATACTAACACATGCCAAATTTGTAGACTCACAGGGGGTTGATGGTGTGAAGCAGAAAGGTTTTGCAAAATTAGGGCAAATTAAGCTAAAGGTCAGTGTTAGGATCGAATGTTATAATTTCCACTAGCCCACATGAAAGAAAAAAAAAGGAAGCCCTACAGGTGAATCCAGGAACACCCTTTCCAACCAGTTACTTGCTGTTCACCAATGTGAAAGCAACATGGTCCATCAAGCACTCTGGTTTTTGAGAATTTGCAATTATTACTTGTTCTAATAGAGATATTGGCTCCACGCTCTTTGCAGGAGAGGAGCATTTTGCAATAACCTCTTTTTATAAAGCCCGAGTCTATTTAAACACATCAGGCTACAATTTGCCCTGATATGAAAGTTGATAATATGAGACCTTTTGGCCTCTTGTCTCTCTTGTCTTGTAATGGCCCCAAATAATGAACCCTTTCAATTTTTTATTTAAATAATTTCTAAAATATGTAAAGCCATTAGAACAAGCCTGCAGTTGCACTGATTTCTGTGGAAATATTGAAAGGCAGATAGACAATTCTGGACAATAAACAAGAATGCATTATCCTGTTTATTACTTTCTGAATTTCTTCCTAGTGCACACGTTGGCAACTTCTCTGCAAGAAAAAAGGTAGGAAAAATCAGAGGGCATAAAACTATTTTATTTTTGTAATAGAAAATAACACTGAACTTTTCATAGTAGTCCTGTCCAACAAACTGATAATATAAGCTACATAAATTATTTTGAATTTCTAGCATCCATAATTTTTAAAGTAAATTTATTTTAATAATACATTTTACTTATTCACTAAATCTAAACTATTATCATTTCAATATATAACCAATATAAGAAATTTTAGTGAAATATTTTACATTCTTTTTCTCATACTAAGGCTTTGAAATCTGGTGTGTATTTTATATTCACTGCAAATCTGAATTAGGACTAGTCACATTTCAAATGCTTACTAGTTACATGTGGCTAGCATCTATTGTGTTGGACAGAGCAAAGTTATAGAGTAGTACATATTTATTTACTACAAAGAAAGAAGAAAGAGAAAGAAAGAAAGAAAGAAAGAAAGAAAGAAAGAAAGAAAGAAAGAAAGAAAGAAGAAAGAAGAAAAGAAAGAAAAAAAGAAAAGAAAAAAGGAAGGAAGAGGAAGAATGAAGGAAGGAAGGAAGGAAGGAAAGGAAGGAAGGAAGGAAGAAGGAAGGAAGGAAGGAAGGAAGGAAAAAAAAGAAAAAGAAGAAAAGAAAGAAAAGAAGAAAAAGAAAAGAAAGAAAAGAAAAAAGAAAAGAAAAGAAAAGAAAGAAGAAAGAAAAGAAAGAAAAAGAAGAAAAAGAAAAGAAAGAAAGAAAGAAAGAAAGAAAGAAAGGAAGAAAGAAAAAGGAAGGAAGGGAAGAGAAGAGATGAGAAGAGAAGAGAAAGGAAAAGAAAAGGAAAGGAATGGAAAGGAAAAAGAAGAAAAGAAAAGAAAGAGAAAGAGAAAGAGAAGGAGAAAGGAAAGAAGAAAGGAAGGGAGAGGGAGAGAATCTTTCAGTGGAGAACTCTTGCAGTTTTTCCCTTGAACTTTATAGAAGCTACATCGCCCCCAACCCCAGGCCCTGGTATGTTCCTGTCCAGAATGATTAGACCTCAAAGTGCTCTGCATGCTATAAAGAGGCAGGCCCACCAGAACCTGGTGGTAACTTGCTTTCCTGTCTACTGTATTATTACCGTGCCCAAGCCAAAGATGAATCTCGACTTCTGACTATAGTATTAACCTTCTAGAACCCTTTACACTTCAGGGCCTCTGGCCCAACAACCTACTGTTAAAGCTAATTTGAAGCCAAGAGAAGGTTCATCCAATTCTAATGGACCAAAAGCTATGTCATCCTGAACGGCCTATCAACAAGCACACATTCGATACCTGTATAGTCTAAGCACTGCCTTAGTCATAAGCTCGTTTGCTCAGGTCCTCATTTGCTTTCAGCGTCCTCATCTCTGCCTCTGTTCCCCAGTTCTAAAGTAAACCTCCATGGATCCACCAGAGAGTTTGCTTAAATGTATCCGATTGTTCTGCTTCCCCAGTGGACCTCTGAGATGGCTCTCCCTGCTAGTAAAGTGCCAGCTCTTTAGTGTTACATATGAGGCCCAGCCACCGAGCCCCAACCCGTCTCCCAAGCTACGCCTCTGTCTAGTTTCCTAATTGCATGGTCTCTCCCTCATACTCTCTCCACACATGCTCCAGCCAAGTGGCTTCTTGCTATATCATTCTTTCGTGCCAGGTTTATATACACAATTTCCTTTGCCTAGAATGTACTTTTCCCTCTTGTTTACAGGTAGAAATCCTACTCATCCATTCTATAAAATCAACGTTGGTGTGCTGGCTTCTCTACTTATTCCGTGGGGGAGCAGCCTGCTAATCTGAAAACAACCTTGTTTCTGAGGTTCGAAGTCGAGCTCCATCTTCTGCTTGGGGAAAGTTTCCTCGGTTTGATCGTTTTCTTGCTCACTCGTTGTCTTGCTTTAGAGAAGAGCTACACTAATCCATGAGCAGCTCCAATAACCTTTGAACAGCATTAATGCCCCAGTCTTATCAAGAGTAATCTCTCAAGAAAAACGAGTAAAAGCCTTTTTTAAACGCACTTGAAAGCTATTTGAAAAGTAGAATGAACAATATTTAATACAGTCATGCGAAGAAGGAACTAAAATTAAGACGTGGACCCTTTAACTCCTTTTTGTTGCCTGAGTCCACGTAAGCACACATTTTGTTAGTATTTGTTATCCCTTTGCTGATTTTCAGGGCAGTTTCCCCCATTTATGCTTTTTATTGCAGAGCTATCAACAATTCACTCTCACACCTCAGCACGTCCCAAGTCAAGCACATCACCATCTCTTTAAACTTGTTCTTCTAGATTCTTTGAGTCCTGGGAAGGACATCACTTGGAGTTATACCCAATGTGTTCTCCATCACCCCTGACAATGAATAAATTGCCAAATCTTCTTATTCTACTTCTGCAGCATCTCTGACAATTATTCCCTCCTGCGACCCCCACTGCCAACATCCTAGTTCAGGCCCATGTTGCCTCCCACCTATACCCTTGGGATCACCTCCAGTCCTGTTTCCTTCAACTCCTAAATTCCAACGTCTACCAAAATGTCTTTTTCTTTTTTTTTTTTTTGGCAAGGCAACCCTTGGTTGACCTCACAGATTGCAACGACCTTGTCAGCTTACGATCCCTTATTTTTTTATTTTTTTATGCCTACATCACCTGGTCTTCCTAGGTGGTCTCCCGTCCAAGTACTAACCAGGCCTGACCCTGCTTAGTTTCTGAGATCAGACGGGATCGGGCTTGTTCAGGGTGGCATGGCCGTAGACTACCAAGATTTCTAAAACTCAGCTGTAAGCATGTTATATCCCAGCTCAAAAGCCCTCAGTTCCTCCCTATCTCCTAATAAACAAAATCCAAATTCTTCAGCCTGACATTCAAGGCCCACCCATGCTCTGACCCCAATATAATGTTATAGTGGGACTTCCTCCTACTCTGCTACATGTACTCCAGCCAAAATGTACTAATTCTCTCCGAAATACATTCTGCCCATCCTAGCATCTGGTCTTCATCTGTGATGTTCTTCTATCTTCTTACTTCCCTAAATTCTTGCTGATTGAAATATAACCCCAAGTTCCAGTCAAAACTACTACCTCTTCCATGAAGTCCTTCTGGATTTTCCAGCAGAAAATAATCTTTCGGTCCTTGTACATACTTTATTTGCATTTTTGATGTGACCCTTACATCAAAATACATGTGTATAGTGTAAGTTTGTTTTAAATGAAAAACATACAATATACAACAACCACAGTGAGCTTAGCCATTTGATTTTCAAACACATTGCAGACAAGAAGTAGCAAATTAGGAGCAGGGAGTAGAAATGCACAGTCAGTCACACGAGCATCGGTGAGGTTGACAGTCCAGCAGCAAGGGAAGACCCAGAAAAGCTAAACAAAACAAAACAAAACAAAACAACAATAAAAACACAGAAATCTGCAGCTATTTAGGGTAGGAACAAACTGTTCTGCATACCTCCAAAGGGCCTGAGGGCTTCTCAGTGTTATAGTACAAAACTACTTTTAATGACAACACGAGTTATCAAGCTGGTTAACGTTTATACTGTGCTATGTTAGAAGGCAGGGATGGTTAATATACTGGAAATGTTTCCATCCAAGATAATTAGAACTCTTGGTGTTTAAAAGAATAAATCCTCAGCCATCTATTAAACTCACTTATCCAGAACGGCTCTCTCCCACCCCGACCCTCAGGCTCTGGAGCCAGAGTTTTATTGTACTTCCTTGCATTATTTGATTCATTTTCCTCAGAACATTCGTTGGCTCTCAGCATCTAGTTCAATTTTCATTCAGTAAGTTTTATTCCCATTTTATTTGCACAACACTCTAAAAAGGCCAATAGAGGACACAAAGATTTGAAAAATCTGCGCCCTAGGCTTGTCTTGGAGAAGCTCAAGGTCTAGTTGAGAAGATACCACCTACATCCTTGAACCAAATTAAGGACACAATAGAGTGAGATGCAAATAAGTGTATCGTAAAACAAACTTTGCAAAGAAGGATTGTTTGGGAAAGGACTAGAACTAATTGCAAAAGGTTTCTTAGAGATGAGTCTCTGAGCCAGAAGTGGAATATTTTGGGGAGGGCATTTTGGGTAAAGAAAACAGCACAAATTGGAATGCATTCCAGGGGCAAGAAAGAGCAAATTGTGGGCAGTCAATGGTAAAGAGCCAGCCTGGCAGCCTAGGGCTGAGAGGCCCTGCTTGGGAATAATAAGAAATAAGTTTGAAGCATTTCAACGGTTTTGTAAAAATCTCCGTCTTCTTTCTAAGGTCAAGTCTTAGTCTGCTGGGACTGCCATAATAAAATCCCATAGACCGTGTGGCTTAAACAATAGGCATTTATTCTCATAGTTTTGGAGGCTGGGAAGTCTAACATCAAGGTAGTGGCTAATTCAGTTTCTGGTGAAAGCCTGCTTCCTGTCTTCCAGGCGGTCACCTTCTTGCTGTGTCCTCACAAGGGAGAGAGAGAGCAAGCTCTCTGGTGTCTCTTCTTGTAAGGACACTAATGCCATCATGAAGGCCCCCACCCTCATGACTTCCTTTAATTCTAATCACCTTCCAAAGATCCTATCTCTAAATGCCATCACATTGGAGCGTAGGCCTTAAACTTAAGAATTTGGTGAGGGTACGGTGGGGGGTGGGGTGTGGAGGAGCGGGTTGAGGGTGGAGACACAAACATTCAGTCCATAGCAGGTTGTATGAATGTAAATCCCCATATCTTTTGAAAAGCCCCCAAAAGCAAGTTTGGTGTACAGATTGGTGCCCTATCTTCTATTATGTCATTTTACTAGGGAGTTTATGTAACAGCTAACTGCAAGCTGCAAAACTGACTTGATTTGCTTTCTCTAAGTTCATTTTACAAATAAAGTCATAGGAAATGTCAAGTGTTCCTTTGGTTCTTAGAAGCTCTGGACAATCCTACTTCTAGAAGACATCATCCAGTGCTGTGGATGTGTCTGAAGTTTTGGGTAATGTTTAACAGATTCATGAGTAATTGGGTATGAAGAAAATAATAAGCTTCCTTTCTACAGCTTGTTAACTGGTAGAGACTGGAGATTTATCAGCCTGTGAAATTGAGGTTTTAATAACCATGCTTTTACCTTTCTCACTAGACTATAAACTCTGGGAAGTTGGGATAAGTGTTTTCCCCAGAACTAGACCATCACCCACCACAGAAATGGGACTTAGTGTTCAGTGAACAACTGAATAAATGATTGAATGCAAGACAAATTAATTTTTTAACGTTTGACTAAAGTGAAATCATATTTCTCGAAAGTAACAGCCTGAACTGGCTGAGATTCTTGTAACTGGTGGGTCATGCGTTTTTAACAAATTAAAAGCAAACCACAAAATCAAGGATTTTAAAGTAATTTTTTCATAGGCATGTTCGTTGTAAATCCAATACACGTATCCTGCTGAATTGGCTGCTTAGTGTAATTGAGAGCCAATTTCAATGTTCACATGACAATGAAAATCTCAAGCTTAAATTTATTAACATGTTGCCTTGGCAGAACACCAGGCCTCTCTTCATAGTAAAATATGGAGAGAAAGGATATTAGTCTCCAAAGACTTGAGTTTGATTTTGAAAATAAACTGATGTTGTTCTTAAAAAGATTGTTCATAAGGAGACATAACTGTGGAGTTGTGAATCTAAAGCAATTTAAATGAAAAACAATCCAAAGGACAGAGAATCAAAGTTTTAGTATGGTGTTTAGTTGGAAGGCCCAAAGGTCAAGATATTTAAGTGTTTTAGGGCCCACCTGAGCAATTCAAGTCCTGAACTGTTGCTAACCCACCAATCAGATAACTTCTTAACATACTTAACAAATAATTTGCCAAATACGCCAGCATATGAAGCAGAAGCACTACGTATTCAACCAGATGGATCTTGGAAAAGGAAACTACATCATTTCCGAAAACTGTGGCTGTCGTTTATGGGGCATGTATGTACAAGGTATCTGTCCAGCACGGTCAAGTGCCATACAAAACTATCCAATCCTTACAAAACCCCTGTTGAGCAGATGAGGAAACTAAGATTTAAAAATAAGCCAAGCAAATTACCCCAAGTCAACAAGTCTGTAAATGGCAAAGGCAAGATTTTAGCCTTTGCTACTGACAACTCCATTTTATTACACCGCTCCTCAAAAGATGGTCCTTGAACTGACAAAATCAGTATTACCTGGGAACTTGTTGGAAATCAAAGTTCTGAGCCCCAACCAGATCTACTAAACCAGAATCTTTGTTTGTGGGACCTAGAAATCTATTTCAACCAGCTCTCCAGGAGATTCTAACACACACAAAAGTTTGAGAAGCACACCTTCATTCTACTCCATATCTCCAGACTTTAGCAGAGATGTATATTTCACTTTGCCAGTGCAGATTCTTACAAAACTCAGAAAATTAATATCACGTCTATTTATTCATTTGAGCTATATATGAGCAATAGTCACTATAACAATAATCATAATTCCAACACACAGAATATATAAAATGATCCTTAAGGAAAACAACCCAATAGCATTATTGTCCATCTAAAACATGAACAAGGGTACAGTGATTGGAATTCTTTCAAGACCTGACTACACGTATTGATTTGGGATTAAAATAGTAATCACTTAGCTCATTCTAAGCTTGAACAGATAAGATAGATTTTTAATATGAGCCCAGAAATGAGTATCTTGCCAAGAGGGCAAGAGTAACCATCATTGTGCTGTGAAAAAGTGAAATATAATACACAAAAATGGCAATCAGAATTCCAATCTATTGCTATGAGTCTTGCCAAATAATGAAATGTATTGACATACTGCTGAGCTGTCATTGGCATGTTATACAGACATTGAGATTTTCTAAGCAAAGTTACTGGAAGTCATTCAAATATTTGTAATAGTGGAATGGGTAAACTAGAGACGGTCTTTTTCAAAAAAAAAATTTGTTCCAAACTCCTTGATGAGAAAATATTTGGAATAAAGCACAATAGATTTATGTACAGACTTATATGGCTAAAATTGATTTTTATTTCCCTGGGAATTTAAGAATCTTTTTAATAGTAGAGAGCTGGTGTACAGCTGCAAGAGGTTGGCTTAATACAGAGCCAATATTTATGCCTCCTTGATAGAACAAATGAGAGTTCTCACTCTGTTTTCTATCTAACTTTTTATGTTGGAAGTCTGGCAACACTGAGATATAATACTTATTTCTTCAAAATGTTTCTAAATTGTTGTTCACTGTTTTGTATTTCAGCTTGAAGCTGCTTTATTTATAATATTATTAAACCTCAAAGAAACCCATATGGTGGAAGAGAAAGGAGAAATTTTGCGATTTCACTGTTTTATTCTTCTTTAATAGAATTTATGTGAAGCTTAAAATTGTTCAAGTCTGTTTTTTATTCTCAAGGAGTGTGTCCATGCCTTGCAACAAGATGGCTTAAACAGATGGGTAAATTTTATGACACAGTAAATTGTATGGCTGACATATAATTCTGTAGAAATCACTCTCTAATAGGTGTGTAAAAGTTATATAGATACTTGCTATTTCTATATTTAAGTAAAGTAAACCCAGCCTCACGAAATACAAACATATTTTTGTCCAAATACAGATACAGCAATATTGTTACTAGCAATTCCTACTTCTCAAAGATTTCAAGATTCTTTCTTGCCTTACTTATTATTCCTACTGCTTACTGTTTGCCTACTATGATTGAGGACCCTACTAAGAGCCAGCATTATGCTGGGTGTTTTACCTGGATGTCATATGTACAGGTGTAGTACTCATATTTGATAAGCACTCAAGCAAATATTATTATCTATATACATATGCTGAAAACACAGAATTTGTCTGTAGGCAAAGTAATTTATGTTTCCTGAGATCCTAGCTCTCACTAGCAGAGTTTTGACATAACATGCAACATCTTTTAGTGAAACAAATAAGGGCAGGAGTCCAACTGGTTAATATAATGTAGAGGTTAAGATCATGGACATTGGTGCCAGACAGCCATGGTTCCAGTCCTCACTCTGCCGCTTTCTACCTATGTGACCATGAACCAGTCCTTTCATCTTCCTGGACCTTCACTTTCTATCTCATGGGCTGTTGTGCAGATTAACTCAGAGAGCGCTTGGAAAAATGCCTTGTGTGGAGTAGGTGATCAATATATGGTAGTTATCATTATTATTCTCTGAGTATTTTCATCACCTGTAAAATGGATGCTAAAAACAAACAAACAAACAAACAAACTTCATGGAATTTCTGTTATAGGGAAGGCTAGAGATCCCATGAGGCTAAGAACCATGTTTGTCCTTTCAATATTGTATCCTAGCCCATAGTGTAGATGCCTGGCATACAGTAGGTATGAATAAAAATTTAAGTGAATGAATAAATGAATTATATATGGTAAAGCATTTGGCATGGTGCCTGGTACACATAGCAAGTGCTCGATAATTGAGGGCTATATTAAGTATTTTTAACTATTCTGTGGAATCGCTTAATAGGGCTTTTGTTCAAGTCTGACCTTTGCCCATAATATTGGAAAGTCTTCACTTTCTGGAACTAAGAACTTCGAGAAGCCCCATCCAGTGGCATTATGGAATAGCTCCTTAGGCCTTGATTAGAAAGGAGTTAGTGGTAAGAGCCTGGGGCCAGAAATTCAAAAGATTAAGATTCAGGTCCTGACTTGACAGTTTCCAAGTTGTGTAGTCTTAGACAAGTCATTCTACCTCTTTGGGTCTGTTAACTCAAACGTAAAATGAAGGGTTTGAATTGAAAGATCTTCTAACTCTGAAGCCCTACAATTTTAAAAATTATATCATAATTCTTTATTCCTGACCATATGAATAATTCTTATGGCTTATCCCTCATGTATGTAGCATACTTATTACACACACACACACACACACACACACACACACACAAATGCATACGCATGAGTCCACAGTGCCTGCTGTGAATTTTTTCACCTAATACAAGAAATTTCCTTCTGGAACAATGAATTCCTGTTTTGTTATACTTTTTTGGTGATGCTTGCATGGTAGTTGTACATTTAGATCTGGCATCTATATTCTGTTAGAAATGAGACATGTTCTGAAAAGAAGCCTTGATTCAGAAAAATTAATGACCTATTTTGCCCATTCCAGCCCAATGTGATTTCCCTCCTCCTCACTTGTCCACTTTTTTCTTGTTTGTGTCAATTATTGCCGTTTCTTGGTCTCTCTGTATAAGAACCATCACTTATTAAGCATCTACTATTTGCTAGGCACCATCTTAGGGAATTCTCTAAATCTTTCAACGATCCTCAAAATTTACAGCTGAGGAAGCTGAATTTATGTGCTTAAGTAGGTGACAGTAATTGATGGAGTCAGAATTTGAACCCAGGTCTGTCTCGTCAGGGTCAATGTCCTGTCTACACTATACTTTCAAATAGCCATTTGCCTTGTCAAATCCCAACAGTCCAAAAATTTCACTGGAAGTAGATCTGTTTACTTTATTTATCTGGATTACACCTTCCCTGCATACACGCAAGGAGTTATGAATATAATAGGTATTCATTAAATTTATATTGAGTAAAATGGAAGATAAAAGGGGACACACTGGGCCTTCTTCAGTTTTGTGGCCTCATTTCTTTCCTAGAGTTCTATTTTTAGGTCAAAACAGGAAGTGGCACATTAGTCACATGAATACCTACCGTGGAGGTGTGAAGAGTGCCACACCAACTCTAAGGCATCAAGGAAATCAAAGCTAAGTCCCCTCTATTTCTTTCCCAACATTCGGTGGGCCTGCATATTGATACCCCAGATTTATGACAGCCTCCGTAGACAGCAGCCTGCCATGGAGGACACAGGCATTGTGCTAAACAGGAGCAGGGGTGACAAGACCCTTCCATAGTCTATGACAAAGAACTTCCTCTGGACATATTGAAGTATATTTCACTACAGCCATACCACCCTGAACAAGCCAGATCCTGTCTGATCTTGGAAGCTCAGATCGATTTCCCGCATTTAAGTATGAACTCTCTTATATGCATGGTCGGAGAGACCACTAGGAAGACCAGGTGCTATAGGTGTAAAAAAGAAAAAAAAAAGTGTATTTCAGAAGTTGATCAGTTCTTTGGAGTTAACACCTTTCATGCATATAGAAGACTACAAAAGTGAGAGATTGAACAAGTCCATTATTTCCGACCATGCATATAAGAGAGTTCATACTTAAATGGGGGAAATCGATGCAGTTTTGGAGCCTTCTTTACTGGTTAATCTTTGAAAGTAGGGAATCATGATCAATCTAGCAAGGTTATATTAAACTTAGCACTTGTGTTAGGAAAGTTAAACTGACAACTGTAACAAGCAGTCTCCAATTTTCAGAAACTTCAAACAATAAAAATTTATTTCTGACTGCAATACTGCGATGTGGGTCTCCCTGGTCAGCCAATGATCCCCCAAATGATATCCTAAGGACTCAAGCTCTTTCCTTCTTAAAATGCCACCCCTGCTAGTTCTTCAATGTCCTCTACATTAAGCTTCAGGATAGAAAGAGAGAGAATGTGGAAAATTAAGCAGAATGTTCTTATAAGGCAGGCTTAGATACATATATGCTTCCTGCCCACATTCCTTTGGTCAGAATTCAGTCATATGGCCACGCCTAACTGCAAGGAAGGCTTGGAAAAGCAGTCTAGGAGATCGCCCAATAAGAAAAGGAAGCGGCGTAGAATAAACACACAGCAGTCTCTGTCACAGGAAGGCATGAAGAATTGTGACCATCTTTGCAATCGCTCTACCACAGAGTCTAGAAAGCACACCAGGCTGGGACTTGAGAGAACTGAGTTCAGATTCAGTTGGTTGCACACTCACTCTGTGGCCTTACACAAGTCACTCATTCCCTCTGGTCCTCAGACTTCTGAACTCTGGATTCTATATTAATATTAAAAATGCCATATTCTGTTCTTATTTGTATTCAACAAATGTTTATTTCCTTGAAATATTTTTTAACGAGACTTGAAAATACTCTCTGTTTTCTAATGTGGTATTACTTGGGGCCAGCATAAGGGAAAACATCTGCTTTTATTTCATTCCCTTGACAGGGATTCTAAATATTTGTAATTTACATGAAAAAAAATTACAACAGTCAAACTGGGTTTCTTTCAAATGTGAAAAAAGAGAAAAGGTTTTGCAAATGAAAATGATAGAAACCACCCTACTAGGAAAATCATCTGAAGGTACTGTTTGCTCAGAATGGCTTAAAAGAGTCCCCATGTCCTTGTCTTCACCAGGAAGTCCTGAAAGATGATCAAAATATGAGAGATTTAGGTTAATAAAGTCTCTGGAGAGTACTATAAGAAGGGTTATGATGACTGGCCTTGCTTTATTCTAGTCAGTTCTTTTCCGAATGAAACTAGTGACACAGTGGTGTAAGCCTGGATGTCCCTGGAACAGCCATTGGGAGATCCTTCCTATCCAGCCCCCAACGGGGCTCTCTAGGCATCTGCCTCCAGCAAGGCCAAAGCTAAATCAGAGTTTACACAGCTGGGACTGGTTTTCAGCATACCGCTGAAGATGGGAAGCCAATTACTATTCAGCCCTCCCATTTCCAAATTCAGACCCTCTTACTTTGGCCTTGGACCCTTCCTCCAATGGCCCCCTAGCTACTACTTGCTGCTCATTTCCAGCTCTATGTCTTGTTCATATTTTCCCTTCCTCCTCTTTCTCCTTCTCTTATTCAAATCCTAATCAGAATTTAGAGCCAGGCTAAATTCTGCCTCCTCCTGGAGCTTCCTCTGCCAACTCCAGGCCTCTGCGACCTCTCTCACACAGGCATGAGTTACCCAATGGTCAGGCTGAGTATGTGCTTAGAGAATAGGCAGGCCGAGTATGTATTTAGAGCACTTTCAAGTAAGGGGGTTCACCCTATCCCAACCTTGCCCCCTTCCCTTCCTCACTCCACCCCCTCCACACACACATACACATGCGAGAAAAAAAAAAACTCAACTTTAATGAATGTATCCAGAATTTGGAAGTGGAAAAATCCAGAAAGAATTCATATTAACTTTAGTACATCTAACCTTTGTGACATTTCAAGAAATAACATTTATTCTGCATTACACGGGGAGAAAGGGCACAAAAAGAGATACATTTTTCATTTTACGGTCTTAAGAGTTCTTAATTTCATACTGATCTATCCTCTGAAATTATATTGTGTTTATTGTGTTTTCCATAGACGTTGGCACTTAATTGTATATTGTCGTATGTAGGCATAGGATCTAGTGGCTGAGCATGTGGATTCTGAAGTCAGACTGATGTGTTGGAATCTTGACTCTGATACTCGTTAGCTCTGTGACTTCAGGCAAAGTATTTCTGGTGGATACTCTCTGATCACAGCTGTCATCAACTCCTTCCCTCGCTGCCACTCCTCTATTGGGAGGTAAAACTCATTTCTTCTTCTCCTGACTCTTGTTGGACCTGTAGCTGCGTTGAACAACAGGTCATGACAGAAGTGATGTTCTGAGACTTCTGAGCTCAGGCCTTAAAAGAACGGGGAGCTTCCATTTCTTTCCTCTAACTACACTCCTTCTTGGAGTCCAGAGGCTATCCCAGGAGAGTCAATGGAGGAACACGGATGTACCCTGGTGGGCAGTCCCAGCTGTGCTCCCAGCTGACATCCAGCACCTATTGCCAGCCATGTGAACAAGCCATCGTGGATGTTTCAGCCCAGTCAAACCTCCAGATAAATGCAGCCCCAGACACCTCTCATGGTTCAGAACTGCCCAGCTGAGCCCGGTCAGAATCTTGAGATATAATAAAATGGTTGTTACTTCAAGCCACTGAGTTTTGGGTTGCTTCGTTATACAGCAAGAGATAATTGAAACAGTATTTAACCCTTCTTAGGTTTGATTTCTTCCTCTGCGAAATAGGGTTAATAATGGCACCTATTTCATGGATTGTTTTGAGGGTCAAATGAGATGACAAGTATGGTAAGTGCTTAGTGATGTTATGCTATCAATTTATGCTATGTTATGGTAATTACCATTAGTATTATGATTGATCGTGCAAGGAAAGGCTCTGTCACTGGTTGAAAGGTTACAAAACTCAGAGTGCAGGAAGTGGTGGGAGCAGGGGAGAAAAGGAAGGTATTGAGAAGAAATGGAACTAATATTTATTGGAGACCTAGTATGTGCTGGAGCCCATGCTGACTTTTTACATATATGATCTTACTTGCTCTTCACAGAAACCTTGTTAGGCATATGTTTTTATCCTCATCATTGAGTGGAGGTTCAGAGAAGTTAAGTAATTTATCCAAGGTCCCACAGCCAGGAATTAGTGCAAGTGGGCCACAAAGTGGGCCACAAAGTGGGCTGTCTGACTGCAAAGTTCATTGTTTTCATTTTTGTTTTTCACTCTCCCGCACTTTTTGGACAGAGGAACTTTCTGAGATCTTTCAGAGTGTAATTACTGTCTTCAGTGAGAAATTACACATTCAGCCAGATCGATGCAACTCAGCCAATCTGCTGCCTCTGACAGGAATACTGAGGAAAATTTAAGAACAGTCTCTAAAGTCCTTCGCTTCCAGTAATAATTATTACAAGTCTAGCACCAAAGAATCTAGATAAATCTTTCATGAAACTGGTTATTTTTAGCTTATGTCACTTCTCTGAGAAACAATTTCAAGTGTGTAAAGCTAGACTTCCTTTTATTTTTTTTGTAAAATATCACCTTTAACCTTCTAGGGAGGACTGCCTCTTTATGCCTGTATACTTAGCTGCTTAATTTGTAAATGAGAAGTTAACTTACCTTTTCTCACAAAGCCAGTTTGCTTGGTGAGTTTAGCACAAAGCTGATAAGAAAACCTATACTAGGCCCCTCGAGCTGAGACTGAGATCCTGGCGGAAAGCTCACTGCAGATCTGTATCCAATAATAAAATTCTCCTCAAATCTGGGAGCACTCAGTTCATTCCTGCCTTCTCAATCTCTTAAGTGCTTCCTTCTCATGCTCCTTCTTTTCCTTTCCCCAGTCTCTGGCAAAATCTTGTTCCAAACTGTCAGTCAACCATCAGCTAATGGGATCAGAAGTTGCTTCACAATCACAAAACCTCCTGGTCGCCAGCCCAAGGCCCCCCCATTACATCCAGTATCCCAAGATGACCTCCCAGCCTCCATGACGTAAGAAGACATTTCAGAGCAGCCTTATAAATGGAGACGCTCATTCGTTACTTTTTCAAGGGGCCAAGAAAATAAAATGTTATGAACAAGGAAATTGTTGGTGGGTCATTGGCGGGGACGCTGAAACTTGAACATTGAACAAATAATTTCAGGATAGTATAAACAGGTTTCAACATATGGATTTTAGGAATACGATATGAATAGCCTGTTATTTTGAATTCTAGAATGTTCCTCCCCCTACCATACCTCCACCTTCACCTGGGCCTCTTACTATGAGCCGGTAATTCTCCCTCTGACTATTCTCCGCTCTTCATTTTCTCTAACTTCATCTGCTGTTAGAGGACAGATGAACTCACTCCACGATCGGCCTCTTGTGGTTGCCTTTCATGCATTTATTCTGGTTTCCTATTGTGTTGCCGACACACATTTTGAAGAGCTCCATTATGTTGGTTTCTTTTTCCTACTCTCTTCAGAAAAAATGACTTTTCAAAAGAATATATATTTTTTTAATTTTGTTTAAAGAAGGTTCTTTCTCGTTCTTTGTCCTCTTTCACAATTACAGCCATGTAATCCATAAGGAATCCATTAACGTGTAAGAGGCTTTGAAGCTGCTAGATGTGTGTGTGCGTGTGTGTGTGCGTGTGCTATTTTTTTTCTCTTTCTCTCAGAATCTTGCTGCTGCCAACCACTGATTTAGGAATGCGTAAGGGTATATGCCAACTCAATAATCAAAATCATTTTGGTGCTGGGAACCCAACCGCAGTCTCTGTACAGCAGTGGAATTTATCGCTTGCTCCAGTGTATTAAGTAATACTACCAACAACATTTTGAATAAAGAAGAGGCCGATAAGATGTGATAGAATGTCAAGATAATTGATTTGGATCATAAAACAATGCTCGTTTTGAATGTGAAATACTAAAAGCTTCACTTGCCTGATGGCCCGCAGCTTTCTTCCCTTGACCTGGTATAGGAAGATGATTCATAGCTCGCTTCAGGAAAGAGGCTCAGTACAAACTGCTGGTTCTCTGCTACATACTCATTTCTGTCTTCATTCCACAAATACGTATCTAGTACTGACTGTGGGCCAAGCACTGGCCAAGGCATTTAGACCACACTGGTGAACAAGATAAACACAGTTACTGTCATGTGGAGCTATCTGAAAAAAATATTTTGGCTGCATAGATTACTTGCTGTTGAGACATTTGAAGCATGTGCAAAGCAGAGTAATGGTGAACTCTAGACTCTAGAGAGTCTGACTGAATTATGTTCTGATCCAGGCTATACCACTCTGAGCTGTTTTATCTTGGGCAATTTATGTGGCCTCACTAAGCTTCGGATTCCTAAATTGCAGTAGTACTTACCTTGTTGCAGAAATGTTGCAAAAATCAGACCAACAAGAAACCAAGCAGCACTCAGAGAGTTGGAGAACTCAGGTTTATTGCACCGCAGTCCCAGAGGAGCTAGTGCTCTGAAGATCTGGGCCCGGAGCTCAGGGGTAACTTTGCTTTTATAGGGCTTAGTCGGCCTGGGCTGATTGGTTAATTTGTCCTCAGACAGTTACAAAGCACGAGAGTTGCTATGGGTTGCAGGCAGTTACATTTGTTGTTTAGACAGAACAAGCAAAAGGGAGAATGAGTCTTTAGTTAATTTTTAGGTCACCCTGCCCCATGGCCTATGAGGCAAGCATATATACAGAAGCAGAACAAAGAGCTGAAAATTCTTGTTCAACCTCATGGGGTTATTTTGAGGGTTAAGTGAAAAAATCCTTGTACAGCTTTCAGCAGAGTTCCTGGTTAATAGCCAGTAGTAGTAGGAGTAGATAGGCCACAATGACCTTTGACAGAGAAGGCTATATTTTCTCATCCTTGGCATGGCAAGTTCATGGGTCCAACCATCATCCGGAGGTCACAGATCCAGCCCAAGGTTGCAGATCCAGCCCACCTTGAGAGTCTCTTCAATTTGAGGGAGGGAAAACAAAAAAGGCTTGCCCACTGCTCAGAACCACATCCTCTGCCTTCTAAAACTGCAGTGCTTCTTACTGCCTGTGAAAGGAAATGAAGCTTTCTTCTCCCCAGGAGCATCGTCCAGCCCCCAGCCATCTGTGGTCCAGACTCTTCCTCCCAACTCAGCCCCTTTCTTTGGTTACAGTGGGAGCGCTATCCTGCTCCATGTTAAGCCCAGACCTAGAACTTCCAGGGATGCTGGGCCTTCAGAGCTCACACACACAGACGAAAAGCCAACTTTCTGGTGGATCCTGTGTTGTTTTTCCCTTTGAGATAGCCTTGATTTCAAGTATTTATCTCCAAAAGAGCATTCAACAGTCATCACATGGTTGCTACAGGCTGGGATGTTTTGATTGGGACAGCATGACTGCCACACCTAACTAGACCTCTCCCAGAGTGGTCCTGAGGTTCTCCCAGACACAGTGGAGGCTACTCTGCCCAAGCTGTGATGCAGGGCAGAAAGCTGTGCCCACCTGGTTCCCTTGCACCTATGCCTCTCCAGTGGCTACCTCTTCTACCCAGCAGCTGAGAGAAGTTCACTTGATTGCCATTCCAGGAATCTAGAAGCACAAATAACCCATTGTAGCTAATCTGCCCCCTCCCTTCCCTGTGAAGTGGGCAGGCACAGAAAGTTCCACCCTGCTCATCTACCCCTGAGGGCTTTACCATAGCTGGCACGTGGGCGGAGAGCAAATTTAAATGAAATAAACATGAGTTTCCTCCTAATGATAATAGTTCTGTGTATTCCAAACTCAGTGAGTGCCTAATTACCTCCTTGGTGCCAGAGAAGAGACAAATCCCAGCTGCCCTCTTGGTAGCTTAGCAAGAGGCTGGTTGAGCAAGTCTGTGTTCGCTCAAGGAAAGATCAGGCTGATGCCAGAAGCTGACCTCCGAAGGTTCCATCTTTGAGCAAGACTGCTTCCTCAACTTGAGAATTCCCAGTATTATATAGTATACCAGATGTTCTCTGCCACTCTTTTCCTATAAATCTGTAAAGCAGTACAGGACAGGGTCCTTCCTCTTGAGCTGTCTCTGGCACACACTCAGCTGTGATTGGTCGAGCACACTTCTATCTGTCAGACAATGGCAGCCCAGGGTATCCATGTGTTCTGCTGCCTCTGTAGGTAGAAGCTTCCCCAGGAAACCATATTCTACTTTCTTCTGCATGTCGCTAGTCAGGTGTGTGTCTGTGCCGCCTTGGTGTAACAGCATCAGACCGCAGGAAATTAGCCAGCATTCAGGTGCGAAGAACTCAAGGTCTCTAACCACAGGTTCTCAGGCTTGTGGAAAAGAGATCGAAGGCAATAATAGATACTAATGCACTTAAAGGCACGTCAGGTAAGAATAGACTTTGACAGGCTGTTTCTGCGACCCCACTCCAGGCAGCAAGTTATAATTTTAACTAAGGTGCATACTTCTGCCTGATTAGCAAAGTCCCATAGGGCCACTTATTAAAGGGGCTCCAAACTTGTTCCTGGACCCTTGCTTTCACTCTTCAAGGAAAAAAAAAGCCCACCTTCCCCCAGATGACCGTATCTGGTAAGAACTTTCACTAGGAACAAATCCAAAAGGAGGGGATATTCACTAAAGGAAAACTAATTTTAGTGGAAAATGAACCTCACTTACACCACCTTCGTTAAAAAAAAAAATTAACGGAAAATGCTGCTTTTGCTACGTCCACGGTAATGTTTCAGCATGATTGGATACTCCAAGTGTATGGAAACATGGCCACTGGCCCTTTGAAGGAAAAAGGCAAACCTGGGAAATTACTTGGGTCTGGGCTGCTGTGTCCAGGTTAGGCCTTATACATGATAAGGATCCTATGCTGGTTGGTGACTTCTGAATCATGTCATTCATACTCGCTACCAGTGCTAAAATAGTCTCTCACTGAAGAATAGTCTCTTATCTGTCCTCAGGTCCAAAAATGTGACAACCCTGGTACATCCCCAGAAAGAGAGAGGGTGCTGAAATATGGCCTACACTCCTCTCTCGGCCTGTTTGTGTGCATGCAAGCACCCAGAGGAAGGGATGTCATACTTTCATTCCACGCACAGATATTGTCCACCCTCAAAGCCTAGAGAAGGCCACTTTCCTAATTTATCTGCCTGGATGGGTGTCTTTCATTAACTGGTATAATTTGTTTTTACCAACAGGTGACTCAACTTCCCTCAAAGCTTTTCAGGACTGAATAGTTCCGAGGACAGGTGGGGTACAGGGCACCCACCTACTATAGTTTGAAGTATCCATCCTCCATTTGGAAATGGCAACTTTGTAAAGGCCTTGCATTCATCTTGGACTCTGGTCTTCTACCGGGGTCAAAGAGGGAGCTTTAGAGAATAATTGGCCCTGTTCGTTAAGGGCTTTCTTTTAACTAAATGTTTTTTATTTTGAGACAATTATAGAGTCACATGCAGTTATAAGAAATAATTCAGACAGATAACATGTACCCTTTACCCACGGTTTAATTTTTTAAACCAACAGTTTTTGAGCACTTTTTCTGTGCCAGGCATCAGGAAAATAAAGACACCTCAGATTGGACCCTTGCCCCTTGGTACCTTATAGTCTCAATATGAAGACAGACACAAACAATCTCTTTAATGAAGTACCAAATGGGAAGTAAGCATCTTGGAGGAAGAGTGTGGGGTAGTGTTTTGGGGGAAGAGTACAAGTTTTTCAAGAGAAATGAGGGTTGGAAGGCCAGTCTGGGTGGAGAAAACTGCATGGGCAAAGGCTCAGCAGTATGAAATAGCTTGGTGTGTGCTGGGAGCCATTCAAATAATTCAGCATGGATGGGAACAAAAAATTCAAGGAAGGGAGTTCAGAGGCATCTTGGGAATGAGAAGGGAATGTTGTGTGATCCTGACCTCCCACATTCTATGCTGAGGAAATGAAAAACAGATGGGAAATAAGTTCCCAAATATGGCCCAAGCGTGGCTCTGGGAGAAGCAGGAGAGAATCTCGTTCCAGTTCGAGAAGCCCACAGAACCCCCACTTCCAACCCTTGGGCTATGGCTCACTTCCTTCCATGATCTTCACCCAAAGCCAACGGTAGGAAATCTAGCTCACATACTTCCTCTTATGCACAAAGGCAGCAATTGAAACAAGACAGAGTGCCCCCTCCCCACCTATTTGGGCTGCCACTTTGAGTACAGCTAAGCCCAGCCTCCCTTGACTTCCATGTGGCATGGAGAGTGTCCAGAAGTCTCCCAAGGGCCCAGTGAAAGACACAAAGGTAGTCTATAGTGCTGCTGGCAAGCTCGGCAGAAGGTTGCCAAAATGGGGGCTGCAGGGCAGACCACCTGAGTTGAGAATCAAATGGGAATCCACCATACTTGAAAGAAATATACAGCCCCAGATTGTTGATGAGGCAAGTTAACTAGGAGGACGTGTCTGATCTGAGAAACAGAAGACCTGAAGTATTCTAGTCACAGATGTTCACGGAAGGTGCCAGTGAGCAGGTACACAGGGAAATCATTTCTTTGAAGATGGTGAAGATGCAAAGAGCAGCATGGGACTAGCACACACACCTTAGTTCCTACCCGCCCACTTCCACAGCAACACAGTAAGCAAACCCAAGTACCAACAGGCCATGTGGAGGCCAAGACGGGGAGGGAACATTGAAATACTTAACTGTAAGTGTCCTTGTTACTCAGTGGGGTGGGGCTCATAAGGAAGATTCAGTAATATATAAATAATAAGAATACTACATTTTCTTTGAAGAAATGGGTCTATTGTATATAAATGATCAACCTCTCTATACGTGGTTTATGAGCATGCTCAGCCAGATTTTGAATGAAACAATTCTATTTTAACTCAGAATGATGAGGATCCTATGCTGGTTGGTGACTTCTGAATCATGTCATCCATGCTCTCTACCAGTGCTAAAATAGTCTTTTACTGAAGAATAGTTTCTTACCTGTCCTCAGGCGAGAATACTGGAACATTCTCAGAAAATGGGGGTGTGGCCCTTAGAAGAGGACTAGGGCAGCCTTGGATCTGTGAACTGGCTTACTTCAGGACAACCTGATTTTGAAGTATTACACCTTATAACTGAAAGGGAGGGAGAAAGAGAGAATAGAGAAGAGGGCAGTATCCTTTACGGGCAGGACTTAGAATTTGGTGACTTATGAGTCACTGACAGCCATAATTTTCAGTATGTTTTTTAAAGTAGAAAAGGAATTTTCTTCATGAGGTTTGCTGTGTTAACAACCCTCTCTATCCCACCCTCATCTCAGAGACTTACAACAACAATGATTTACCTGCCCTGAGTGCTCTACAGAGACTGAGGTGGGCTGTGGTTTGCACCAGGGCCTACGAGTAAGGAAACCTCACTCTCTCTCCGGCGGGTCTCCCCTGTACTTAATTCACGCCACCACCACATTCACAACACCAGATTGGGGAGGGGGGTGCCAGACCAAGCAATTCTGTGACACCAGCTGGATGTCTTACAATTTAATTCAATTCTGACACTATTGACCGACCTGGAGATGACATTAGATCCCCCAGGTTAAGGGCTCAGTTCTACAAGACTTCCTCCAACACCACCTTTAGAGGCCAATCTCAAGTCCAAGTTGTCACTTGTGCTTCTGACTAGTTGGCTATAGATCAGAAGTTCCCAACACCACCTCCTCAAGTTTAATTAATTTGCTAGAGCAGCTCACAGAACTCAGGAAAAGTTTCCTTACGGTTTACCAGTTTATTATAAACAGATATGATAAAGGAACAAATGAACATCCAGATGGAAGAGATGCGCTGGGCCAGGCATGTGGAAAGGGGCTCGGAGCTTCCGTGCCCTCTCTAGGCGTGTCACCCTTCCAGTACCTCCATGCGTTCACCAACCCGGAAGCCCTCTGAATCTGGTTCTCTTAGAATTTTTATGGAGGCTTCATCATGTAGGCATGATCGATCCTTAACTCCATTTCCAGCCTCTCTCTCCTCTCTGGAGAATGTTAGGTGGGGCTGAAAGTTTCAAGCTTCGAATCATGGTTTTTTTAGTCTTTCTGGTGACCAGTCCCCATCCAGGAGCCCACCCAGAGTCACCTCATTAGAACAAAAGACACTGTTGTCACCCAAGAAATTCCCAGGGTTTTAGGAGCTCTGTGCCAGGACCCGAGGCAGAGAGCAATATATATATTTTTCATTCTTTCACAACCTGGCTGGGCTCTGTCTTCTCATTTCTGAACCCAGGCTGAAAGAGCAGCCCCTGCATGGCATATGCCTGGGAAAGAGCTAGATAACTGTCCAAAACTCAAGATGAATCTTAAACCTTCTGTTCCAACATGGCAAATGTTATATTTACCCACATTTCATTAGCCAAAGCATGTCACATGGCCAAGCCCAAATCCAGTGAGGTGAAGATATAAAATCCTCCCACAGGAGGCACAGTAACTCATGGGGCAGTGGACAGGGAAGGGGTAGAGAATAATTGAAAAGATAATATAATCTACCCTAATAGACTTATTCACATGTCTGTATCTAACTTCATTTGGGAGGGAGTCATATTTTTGCAGTCTTAATGACTCTTAAATCTTACAGATGTGCCATAATTTATTCAACTATTTTCTTATCTTATTTTCTTATGAGATATTGTTATATCTCATTTATTATAACTCAATAGCACTACTGTGAATATCTTTGAGTATAAATTGTTATCCAAGTTTCTGATTATTTCATTATAATTGCTGGAAGAAGAATTACTCGGTAAATTTTAAGCCTCTTAATAATTACCAAGTATGAATCAAAAGTATCGTGCCAATTTATATATCTAATGAATATTAGGTTGGTTATGCATACCCATTTCACTGTACCCTCAAGCACCATCTTTGAATGTGAGCTTCTAAAAGGTTTTTGTTGTTATAGTTGTTAAAGGGGAAAAACATCTCAATTAAATTTTAATTTCTTTGCAACTTTGAGGTTGACTTTTTCTTTCATATTTTGTTAACAGTTAAGAATTCTTAAACAATATTCAGCATGTATATGACAACATTTTTATATTTTTCTATAGTAAATTAAATCCAACTTTAATGCCCGAGGGGACAAAATTGGCCAGAAGCTCAATACCAGATATCCTTCCCAGTTTCCTTTCCCTCTCTTGGATGGTGAGGACCCTGGAGTCCTCTATGGGCAGTGTGAAGGGAGGAAGCTCTATGCAGGTGCCTCCTGTTTCTCTAAGCTGGGTGCAGGGAAACCTTCTTGAAGGGAGACGTCCTCCTGGGTTCCCACAACCTTGAAGGTAGTGTCCAGTTCTCACGCACAAACATGCTTTATTCAGGTCAATCTACCTCAGAGGTATTGGAGTGGGCACTGGTCCCCTCTCGCTCAAATCTTTAATTAACCACCTGTTGCTTGCCAGCTCTCACATTCTGTCAAAGTTCTCATGAAACCCACACAGGAAGGCAAGATGCAGACCTCCGGTTTCTTTACTTGGCAGAGTTATAATTCGGGAAAGCTTGAGTGTGGCATGTGGGGGATGGGGATATGAAGAGTTCTGGCTGGGATGACAAGAGGTTAAATGAAATGCAAAATGCTTTTTCCAATGGAATGAGCAGATATCTCAGAAATCAAAGGGGGTAACTCTTAGAAGCATATAAATGTCAAAACTCTACGAAACCAGATATGGAAGTATTGAACCATAAGTCATCATATTTCTTCTGTAACCAAGAAACAAAATCACAACATTTTTATTGAGTTAGAAAAGAAATACAAAGGCAGACTATGAACACCACTTCGTGGATACACTTACTACCAAGACCCTTTGTATTCATACCTCCCACCTCCTCTATTTTTTCATATCCTGCTCTTTGAAAAAGCTTTACTTTCACCAAACGTCAGGGATGTAGCTTCAGTCAGTCAATGAATCAGCAACTGTTCTCATCACTTTGGGTGGTGGGGTGGATCCCCAAACCCAGTCACGGCTGCTCGCCTCCAAGGACCATATCGTCCTGTCTTCAACTCTTCTTTCAGGCAAAGTAGCTGAATGAAAAAGCAAAGTTCTCATGAAACCCACTAATTGACTACCCATAGGCCTACCCGCTCCGGTGTGACAGTGGTCACTCAGTGCAGGAGCCAACTTACCTGTACCTAAGACAAATGAAGAACGTGTTTAGAAACTAAACAAAGGCTGCTAATGCCAAACACGTTATGGGGTAACACTTGCCTATGTGATCTGTGCTACATCTTCTATAAAGGAATGCCAGCAATGGAAGGAAATGGGAACCATTCTCGATGTGGGCCCCCTTCTCTCCCCAGAGCTGAGGCCATGGTTACAAAAGTGGTCAGAGGAATAGGAGAAGGCCGATTGGAAAAAAAGATCAGCTCTCATACCATGAATTTGTTGCTGGAAAAGAGAGGGCGTTTACTCTCCTCCACAGAGCTATTTTACTCTTCCAAATCTACTTGGGGTCTTTTTGATGCAGTGACTCAATTTCCTTAAGGTTCAACTTCAGCTAAAGGTCCTGAAGAAACAATGGCTCTCTTGAAAGAACAGAAGAGCTCAGAAACTTCTGGGTCCAGCCTGAGGGATGATAAAACTCCACAGACGGAGAGAGAATTCCGTGTCAAGAATGCCTGCTTCTGAGAATTCACTCTGATTGCCTTGCCCTCATCTCCATTAACAAAAACAGATGTGTGCTCACAAGTAAACATTCAAGGTCAATATACGTTCCTGTCCGCCAATCTAATTTGGCACTTCAATACGAGCAAATAGTCTAAGAAGCAGAGTGGAACTTTTCTATAACATTGGTGTCGAGTGACGGGACTCACATCTGTGTATTAGGTTAACTGTTATATTAAATGTCTACGAAATAGACTTTCACAGGGAATGATTTGAGCTGTGGTAAGTCTACTGACATGGAATGAATAGTTATTCTCTATTAGAGTAACAAGAGAATATAATATTTAAGAGCCTAATTTTGAATCCTGGTTCTAGTTCTTACTACCAGTGTAACCTTGGGCAAGTCATTTTTATCTCTAAAACGGAGGTCTTAATAGTATGTATTGCCTACCTTGTTGGCACTAAGCATATAAAAATGTGAGCTCATTCTAGGATTATTCCATGGCACTAGAGGAATTAAAATTTGAGAAGCCTGGATACTTAAGCGTCTTCATTCATTCTTTCACCGAATACTTATTGAGTAACCACAATGTGCCAGGTAGCAATATAGCAGTGACGATGAAAGACATGACTCTAAGTCATCATGGAGCTTACAGTCTCATGATTCATCGGCCACCCTAGATGGGACCTTCCCATATCACTCAGCATCCTGAGCATGAAAGAATCATAAAAGTCACATGACACTTCTGTGAACAGACATTGTTAAGTACCTCACCACAGAAGGATATTGACTTCATTTTTCTTGTTGGCAAAATAGGGAGCAGCACAACTCCTGCTGCAGTGTCATTATGTGTTTCAGGTGACATAGCATGTGGAGAAGGGCTTCGGAAACCACTGAGTGACTTTCCGGTGTGTGGCATCCAAGCTCTCTCTGGAGGTTCAGAGAAGCCATCTGAGGGCCACTCAGAGCCTGTCCTGGTCTTCCCTCCACACCTCGTCTCTCTGAACTCTCTAGAAACATGACTCAGAAGCCATTCACATCCACTTTAACCTCATGAGCTAAAGGGTCTCAGGCTGGAACCAGCCTCAAGTCCACCACCAAGGTAGACATCTATTACAATCTGTGATCAAGTACCTATTACAAGGCTTTAGAGGGCCAGTCAATGGCCATAACTGGTGATTTTCAGGAGACAGCTCGACCTTCCCTGGGCAAATGCTGAAATGAGAGATGAACCCAAAGATTACAGTGGTGAATTGTAGGATCTTGGTAAGTTCTCATCACCCAGCCCCTGCCCAGCTCTCCAGCTTCATCTCCCACTCCTCCTCCATACATCCCCCTGGCCCCTGACTACCTCTCCCCTTCTTTCAGAAATAAAATCCTCCAATTTTTAATTTGTCACAAAGCCGTCCAGAATAATGACTATATTTCCCAGCCACTCTGCTACTATGATGAATGAGATATAGGCAGAAATACATGGCTGCATTCAGGAGCAGTGCACAATAAACAACTGGCACGTGTGTTATCCCCTTTCTAGCCTATCCCTTCCTCCACTCTGCTGCTTGGAATATAGATGTAAAGCTGAAGCTCTAGCATCTGTTTGGGATGTTGGGGATAAGACTCCATGTTGGTAGCACTGGGACACTGCATGGAGCCCTTCCTCATATCTAGTCTTAAACTATCAACCTCTGGACTTTTACCTAAGAGAAATAAACGTCTGTCTAGTTTAGGCCACTGTTATTTTGAATTTCTGTTACTCACCTCCAAGATGAGTCCTCACTGATCTAGTGCTCAGGAGCATGGATTCTAGAATTAGACAGCCTAAGATCAATCACTTATTAGCTCAGAGTTATTGGTAATATGCTCCTCTCCTTTGACTCAGTTGAAAAATGAGGATGCTAAAGATAACAATTACCTTCCAGTATTAGGAATGAGCTAATATTTGTGAAACTCAAAGCATGCAAAGCCTGGCACATAGTAAACACCCAGAATAAAAGTGTGCCCCCCAAAAGCAAGACTTAAGGTTATTCTCTCAACTCAGAGGTAGGCTTTTTTTTTTTTTTAATACTGCAGCAATAGCAATAGTGCTAACGGTAATATCTTTGCAGTTTTTATGGAGCACATTGCAAGAATCTTTTCAACAACTGTATGAGTTATGCGTTATTATTTGCATTCCACAGAGAAGAAAACGTAAGGTTAAGAAAAAGAGGTTAAGTAATGTGCCAACAATCACACAGCTAGTAAAGGGCTGTGAGAGGATTCACACCCAGGCCTTTTAGCTCCAAATTCCCTACATTTTCTGAAAACCTTCACTTACTCTTAAATTCAAGTTGCTGTACTACTATGTTTTCTATTTTTCAATCGTGCCTTACACACAGACATTTTTTGCAAAGGGATTCCCAGCCTACATCTTTTCTATTTACAAAGAATCAAAAGGGATGCCCAAATTCTCCATGTAAGAAATTTTGTTTTCTGATCACTGATTGCTCACATGTAAATGGGTCCTGTATCTGGTCACGTAAAATATTAAACCCTAGAACAGACTTTGAAAAAAAGGATCCTGTCAGGGCTCAGGTCAGGAACAGGGATGCAAGAAAAGACTCAATTCATCTTGATCACAATCTGCACAACAGGGCATGATTCTGAGTGAAATTTCAGGCTCATCGTGAAAGGGGCCCAGAGTGGACTGTCTGGGCTAGGGGCAAGGCTTCACCGCAGAGCATGTGTTTTGAATTGGCAATTCTTTTAACAGAAGCTGTTTGGAACCAGGACTAGGAAGCTGCTGCTAACTGCAACGTTGTAGCCATCCCTGTGTTCCCTGAGCCCGAGTCTGTGGCTCTCGCTGCATGGGGGGGATTTACGTTAGAAGCTAAGAAGGGCTTGCTCGCTCTAAAGATTGTGAAAGGCAGACACGACTGTGGTTTTAGAATATTGTGATCTGTGCAAATTTGAAGAGTATAGAAAAACAAGTCTTTCACGTATACGGATTATGGATCAAGCACCGTCACAGGATGAAACAGTAAGTAAGAATAAAGACTTTAGTAGTATATGGTTACGAGCAGTGAAAACAGACCTGAGTTCAAATTCTCAGTCAAAACAGACCCGAGTTTGAATCCTAGCTTACCAGTTCAGCGATTTGGGCCCATTTCCCAAATCATTCTGATCCTCTTTTTGATCATTCCGATCAATCATTCTGATCCTCTTTCCCCCCACCTCTATAAAAAAAATCGTAGAATGCCTAACTTAGAGAGTCACAATGAGGTTGAAAAAAAAAATCTAATAATATGGGAGGAGTTCAATAAATATCCATCTTATCCTTTTCTCATGAATCTCTTCCTCTTCTGTAACTCCATGGTTCAGCACTTCCTGGCATTCTAAGGCAGTAGCTTCCCAGCCCTCCCCAGCCTCACTCTCTGAAAGAGGTGAGTGGTAGAGATGGATCACGAATCGGACTGGGCCTCCCTTGCTGGTCCAGCAGCTCCTCGTCACATTTCATTTTCTCCACTGTTCTCACTGGAACAGAAAGGAGATTGTCAAAAACTCGATGCTCCACGCAGCATGCAGAGTCGGGGTGGGATGCAACACGGCTTTGCATCTTACTGCCTGCAGAAGTGAGTGCTGGAACCTCACCTGGACTCCAGTGCAAATCGATGGGCAGGTGGCTAGAAGCTCGGGAATGGGCCAGGCTGGTAGCTCCCTGGTCCCCAGGGACCCTCCTGTATACAATGAAAGATGAGATGAGGCGAATACAGAAGGCCCTCCAAGCTCAAAGCTCCTCTGAAAAGAATGTCTATCGGAGGAACGTGATTTCTCCGTACCTCTATTAGTTTCTGTGGGCTTTCTATACTCCTGAATCTTGTTTACACTTACTCTTGAAGAAATAATAATTAAAGTCTATGTAACATTTCTTTCCTAAGTGGGAGGCTCTGTATAGGGGGCAGTATGGGGAGGAAAAGAATTAGCAATGAGGGAGGATGTAGGAAAATAATGACGATTGTCACCTTAGAACCAGGCACTCCATTCTCTTGAGTTCGACTTGGATACGGAGGTCTGCCTGCTTCTTCACAGGAAAATGGCAAAGTGAGAAAAGTTATGGATAGTCCTTTTACCCCGAAGCCTCTTACAGCCTGCCACATCATTTAAAAGTCTTATTGTGTAAGTCTTACATCCAAAGTTTAGAGAAAAAAATATATTAATTAAAAAGAACATATCCTATTGCAGTTTTCTTCACCTGTATAATTCTTTTTTCTTCGAAATGAGAGGATGGGTGAATGAAAGAATTTTTTTCAACTCTTTGGCTCTATGTTTAGTCCAACAAGAACTTCCACTGTCAAATGTAGCTGTCCCAAATCGAACACAGCCAATGACAAACAGTTGAAAAAAAGATGCTTTATATGGTTTTCTATCTAGAAAAGTGAAGGGCTAAAGTGCTGTGTTGTCTATCTTGATTCTCTCCCATTTTTCCTCCAAAGGAGGAAATAAGGAGAGAGAGATCCAAAAGGGAGAGGGAGTTGGCTCTCAGTAGCTTTCCATTCAGCTGGAAAAGGAATAGCTCTGGTGGCTATAAACTTGCCCTTTCTTGCCAAGTTTGGCGCGAGCCGGCCGCAACTGCAGTCCGCTGGTGCCCCCTATTGCCCATTTCAGGAAATTCACAGGGCTGCACGAACTGCTAGACTCTGGCTTGTCATCTTAACACCCTCTAAATTTTTCGGAAATGAAATCTCAAAATTTTTATATTGTGATTCTATCTTTAATACACTGAGGGGCAGATTACAGTCAAGTCGACTTATTATTTCATAGCTTTATAGAATGTTAGGATCGTTAGAAAATATTTAGCTAATTTTTTTTTACACCAAATACGAGTATTACTTCTGAGAGATATAAGCAGTTACTATGTGAAACCAAAGGAGTTAGGAAATATTGGGCTAACAAGCACTAAGTAAACATTATATAAATGGACTCTTTCCTGCTGGTCTTTTCAGATCCATTAATATGGTTTGTGTGTCTCCCAAGGGGAAATGCAATTTCTCAGTTAATATTTGACAACAGACCTACTTTCTATATACATTTCTCATAGGGCTAATATTCCAGGGACACACGTGGAAAGTGCTGATAGAGTCCAGATGGATCATTCTACAAATTTGGAAACTGAGTCGCAGGGAGGTGGCCAGATGGTAGTAGAGCTACTGTGAGGACTCGTCAGGAGGCCGCCATGCTCCCAGAGCTGCTTCCTCACCAATATCCCCCACCTCATGGTTGATCTGTAGTGTTTCTGTCACCATAAAGGGTGTTTATTTGCAGAATGGGAAAAGGCATTGCCTTCAGCCAAGGATAATGAGGTAGACCCCTTTCAAGAATGTTCTAACTCTGTGGTGGAAGAGAATTTGCTTCTGGTATTTTCTATTCGATTTCTCTCTGTCTCTTCTGAAGAACTTTGTTGTTTTTTAAAAGCCCCAATTCAACAAAGACTAGTTATGCACACAGCTCTATGCCAGTTGGACGACACATAGAAGGGCAAGATAATACACCATGCTGGGTAAGAGCAAAGGCTTGGGGGTCAAGTTCTGGTCCCGTCACATTCTGGCTGGGTATATGTGGACAAGTTACATGTCATATTTAAGACCTGAGATATGGAAACAACCTAACCATCATTAACAGGTGAATGGATTAACAAGTTGTGAGATATGTATATAATTCAGCCTTAAAAAAGGAGATACTGTCTCCTCTTTACAACAACATGGGTGAACCTGGAAGACATTACGCTAAGTGAAATAAGTCAGACACGGGAAGAAAAAAACTGCAGGATCTGATTTATGTATGGAACCTTAAGAAGTCGAATACACAAAAGCAAAGAGTGGAATGGGGGTTACCAGGGCTGGGGAGGTGGGGGAAATGGGAAGATGTTGGTCAAAGGGCACAAAGTTACATAGGATGAAAAAGTCTAGAGAGCTACAGTTAATAATGTTGAATTGAATACGAAAATTTGCTAAGAGAGTAAATTTTACGTGCTCTCATCACAACCAAAAAATAACTGTGAGAGGAGAAGCTATGTTCATTAGCTTGAATATAGTAATCATTGCACTGCATTTTTGTGTATCGACTCATCATATTGTACACCTTAAATATATAAAATTTTTGTTTTTTTTAAATTAATTTAATAAATAAATAAAAGACTCAGACTCCATATCTACAAAATGGGGATAACACTAATACCTTCTTCACAGGATTGTGTTGAGGATTAAATTAGAAAATACACATAAAATGGATGGCATTTATTAGTGCTCCATAAATATTCGTTGCTGCTATTATTGTTGTTGTTACGATTCTTGATATTATTATTGTTATTATGATTATGATTATGGTCCCTGCCCTCAAGGACTGAATAGCCCAGTTAGAGAAAGAAGACAGGCACACTCAGAAATTTCCAGTAATGATAAAGGAAATGGATCAGAGATAGCAACAAGGTTTCATGTTACTTGCCAACTCCAGTGAGTGTTCAGCAGCTGCCTCAAGTGCCAAACGTTGAGAAGATTTCTGAGGTTCTTGCCAGTCTTGGAGGGAAACAGCACCAATATCAATTAGTGGCATTTTTCATGGGAACGGGGAATGTGGATACGAGGTTATATGGCACGAACTTGCCATTCTTAGAATGAATGATTAAATGCCAGGTGCGGCAGATGAGACAGAGCAGTCATTTCTGGAGGAGGCAGGATAGCCGGACGTGGAAGATGGGTTTGATATGAAAGGAAGATGAAATAAGGCAGGGAGAGGTATCTGGCACCAGGAATTTTGTGAGCAGATGGGCCAAGGATAAAACCCAGTGGTCTATTTGGGTGGCAGTAAGTAGACCAGCCTGTCTAGAGAAGGGTTTGATGCTAAAGATTAGCTCCACCAATATGGTAAACAGAAATGCTGAGCTGGTCACACGACATCAAATAAGCTGTCCCGTTGTTCCCATAAACTTCTCCATCCGCACTGGGCCATGTGCCTGGATTTGAAGTTCAGAAAATGTGGACACCATTAAGTCTCTAGTACCCTCTTCTCTACCCTGGAGCTATTCAAAGGCTGTTTCCCATCGTTCCTGCTCATGAAAACCATCCTTTGGTGTTCCCTCTGTGGCTGCTGTTCAGGGCCTATCACTCTATGTGCCCTTTACAAAGTCCTAACAAATGGTTTCCATCAGGCGCAGATGGCGTTGCAGCCCCAAGCAGCTGAGATTCTCGACAAATGCACACATGGATAAAAAAATCATAGAAAATGAAAAATGAAGAATCAACCTACCGGAAATGTCATGTATACTTCGTGCAAGCTCTGGGAGGGATATCAAAGAGGTATTTATTGAAACCACAAATAAGGATGGGAAGTTTTGAAAAAACTTCATAAATTAGCGTAATGAGATTTTATTCATTCATTCTTTTTTAGAGCAACCACAAGGCAGGCACTTTTAGATTAGTTAGGACTTGTGAGGTTATAAGTGACACGGATCTAATTCAAGCTTGTTTAAGCAAAGGAGGGGGTTATTATAAGAGATAATGTGATGTGATGTCCATGGAACCCAAAGACAAGGATGTGCCTGGGCCAAAGGAGCAACTGAAACCAGGAACTCGAAGGCCATCCAGGACTCTCTTTGATTCTTCCCATCTCTGTCTCCATTTATTCTCTTCATTAGTTTCATCCTTCATTCTAGCTAGCAATCAGTTTTCTCCACGTAGTGGAAAATATCATTTCAATAGCTCCCAAATTTACCAGTGTACCTATATAGCTTTGGTCACTAGGAAGAGATGATCTTGTCATTCTCTCTGGTTCCAAGTCAAAAAATCCCAGCAAAGGACTCACTGAAACAGTTTGAGTCAGAGATAAACTCCAGAGATTCATGAAACAACACAGCATCCCCAGTGGGAACCACAAAGGTGGGGCCACGGACAGGAAACTTCTGGAAGTCGGGGAGGCGAGGTGCTTCGCAAACAAAATGAGGTGCCTGTTACATTTCCCCTTATTTGTTTTTTTACATGCAAACTCAATTTAGCCATCAACCAATAATTGCATTCATTTAATAAGTACCTATTCACCCCTTGAGTGTCTGCTACATTCCAGGTACCAGATTTTAGGGATGAAAAGATGACTCACATTATGCCTGGTAGAGGGCTAGGCATTGAAAGATACCAAGACACAGAGATACAAGTGCACTATGGGTGATGAAAGTTAAAGAAGGTAGAAGGAGAGATCAGTGAGGTCTGGAACATTCAGCGGAAGCATCTTGGAGAGGGCGATACTTCTGTAGGGTCTTTAAAGGGTGAGGAAGTTCTTGTTTATGACTACATGTGGTTAAAGTTCAGAATTTTCACAACATCGCATTAAGTGAGGGCCTCTGCTCAAGGCTCTGTGCATCTGGAGGCCTTCTGGAATGCAGCCGTTGGCCAGTGGCCCTGCTGCTTTCTCAGAGATGGGACTACCACCCACAGCTCTTCTGATAGCCATGTTGTTTTTATTGCCATGGCCTGTTGGATCAAAGCCTCTGAGTTTGATGCAAGTTCAGAATAATTTCCTTCAAGGATTAATTCATCTTTCTGGGCTCGGGAAGCTCCATAAGCAACATCTGGTGCAGCCTGCAGAGGGAAGCTTCACCCAAGGAGCTTCAGATTCCAGCATGTGAACCTCCCTGCTGGATAACATCACCCATGGGAAACGGCACACAGACCTTCGCTTGTACCAAGAGTTCTGTGTAACACCCGCGGCCATGCATTGCACACGACCGTAATAAATAGCGCAAACTCCACCAGGTTCTTTATTGCTTTGTTTCTTGCCAGAGGGACTGAGTTTCACACTGGTGGGGTCGAATACCCTTCGTGGGTTTCCTCCGGGGCCATTCTATCGCTCGTCTATGAATAACACCCCTCCCATCCCCCCATGCGCAGACCAGCTCGTAGGCTCGCATTTTAATGTAGTCTCAGGGAATTTCTCTGTCAGTTCCCTTCGTTAGATCCTATCTGTCACCTCCTTGCCTGCCCAGGCCTCCTGGAAAATCCTCAGTTAGGACCATTTCTTTGCTTATTGGCTTTGTTTTTTGTTTGTTGTTTGTTTGTTTGATTGTTTTTTAATATTCTTGTGTTTTTGATATCACTGGCTCTGCCACGTATATTCCATGGGCTGGTCTCACTCCAAGAGTTCTCTTCAAGGTCCAATTTTACCTTGTTCTTAAAGGTGAATCACTAAAACAGCTAATAGTTGAGTGTTATGTGTCAGGGATGTATTATTTATAGGGGCCTTATTATCATCACCCATGACTCATCAGGGAGGAAAATGAGACTCAGAGCTCGAGGGAATTGCCCAAGTGCAAGAAGCGAACCCATGTCTGTGTCACTCCTGAGACTGTGTTCTTTTTTCAGGGATAAATATAGAGACCCAAGGAAATGGTCATGGGAGTCCCACATGAGAATCCTCCCTCCAAGCAGAGGTGGGAGAAGAAAAGAAAAATGAGGAGAGGCTCAGAATTCAAAGGAGAAGAATTCTGAGACAAGGTGAACCGTCTGAAGCCAGAACAGGTTGGAGAATATTGAGGCTATTGGCCTGAAGAAGGCTGTTGGCAAATGTTTTTAAGAAAAACTGCAATAGAGTAATGGGTCTAGAAGAGGTCAGGTAGTGGGTAGAACAATACAGACCGCACTAGATAAGAAGATAAAATAAAGTGGAGGGCTGTTCTGTACCTACCCAACTGGAAACTCGAGGTGAGGCCCAGGAATTGTTTTAACAAGCCTTCCAGGTGATTCAGATGCACACTAACGTCGGTGAACCACTGCTCTAGCACAGCGTGTCTCAGCCGGCTGCACGTCGGAATCGCCTACAATCATGACACATCTGCCTCATTGCCTAAAATTGATTTAACTGCTCCAGAGAGTGGGGTGTTATGAAACTCTCCATGTGATTCTAACGTGCAGATAGAGTTAAAAACCATGCAGAGCCTCGTAAACCACACTAAGGAATTTAAAATTTATCCTGAAGTTATGGAGAACCACTGAAGGATTTTAAGTAAGAAGGTGATGTATCGAATGTGTATGCACAGTATGTAAGATGTATTGGAAAGGACCAGGACTAAAATCAAGGGAACAATAGTGAGCTACTGCACTAGTCCAAGCAAATAATAATGCAGGCCTAAGGTAGTGGAAGTGGAAATGGAGATAAGGAAGAGGATTCAAGACCATGTAGATGAGCTGACCGCATATCGCCATTGACTTCAGGCAGATCCAGTTTACTCTGGGTACACCTATTAATAGTGCCCCTTTCATTCCCCCAAATGCCCTAGTTTAGATGCCATGGTTTGGATATAATTGTTTGTTCACCCTGTACATAGGAGAAATAAAGTTTATAAAACATGCTGTGGGGATAGGGAGCAGAGTGGGGAGTCTAGGATATGACTCTAGAATTTCTGCCCTGGGTGACCCAGTGGATGCTAACCCAACTCCCCAAGTGAGGCAGTCCAGGAGAAGCAGTGGGATTTAAAAAAAAAAAAAAAATTCTCTTTAGAAATATTTAAGTGAGTCATTAAAAATTATTAAGTAAATTCTAGTACATAGCATGGAAAAAATTGCAAAGAACACACAAATGGCTGACGTTTGAGAACACTGATGGAAGGTATCACCAAATGGAAAACATCTTCCTGCCCTGAAGCTCCGAACTGATTCGGTCTCAGAGAACTTTATTATATTAGAACACCTACCCTATTCTGCCAGTCAGCCCAAGTGCAGACGGGCGGTCCAAGCGGCAGTTAATTCTGGGTTTTCTCACTCCCCCTTTTCTTCCCTTCATGGCATTGCTGTGTCTGCTACCAACAACTCAAGACTTTTGAGTATCTTCAGGATTAACTTGATCACAGTTGACCGCCGTCATTTATTTAGACAGCCAAAACGATGACGTGCCATGCCAAGGCCTGGTTAGCTGAGTCCAAAGAACACCCCCTAGTTTTTGACCTGAGCCAAAGGTCAGGGAACACAGAATGTTCTACCTCGTTTATGAGCCACATGACCCCAAATCCTCACTCCTGTCTCTTCATAGTTGCCAACACCTCAGCTTCTTTCCTCGCCCCACCCCCACTCACCACATGTCAACAACCTGGTAATTACTTAATAAACCTCAGAACATACCTTTGCTTCTTCTCTTGGCCGGTTTCAATTTCAAGGTGGCTCTTACTTCAGGGTTCCAAGTGCGATCATGCAGAAGAATAAATTCACCTGCCAGAGCCTCTTGAGGGAACTTTCAAACAAAACTGTGGCTTTTCAAGTATTAAGAGGAAATGACAGACTGAACTGAGCTCTCTATTCATTTTAATGCACATGTTAAAGGTTATGTTAGCAGCTATCAAATCTCTGGCCAACTCTAAACACATCACTCTTCACCTTAAATCAGGTGGTCTTGGGTGGTACCTGGAACCTGCTACTCCAGGCTGACTCTGAGCAAAAGGATTGTTCAAAAAGGTGAAATTTGTCTTCCAGGCCTTCCTATCACTCATGCGTATATTGGCCTGATGAGCAAGAAAGCAGGAGAGCAGACGCCAAGTCCCGAGGCCTTCACTGCTTCCTGATGCAGGCTCAGATAACTCCACATGCTGGAGGTGTGGTGGCAGACCCAGACTTCTGACAAAGCATGAGCTCTGAGTATGTTTCTTACCCCACCATGATTTCTCCCGTGGGGAGTAAAGAGCAGATGTTTCTTTCCAAACCGAAGACAAACCTGAGTCCATCTCACTGCACCAACCAGAAGCAAAAGATACTAACAGTCGAGGGTCCTAAAAAAACACACCTCACAGCTTTCAGAACCGTAACCATACTGAAAGCCAAGGCCGTCCCTGCTCCAGCCTCACTGCCCAATGGATTCCTAGGCTATTTCAGACTGTTTCCTCCTCAGAGGTCTGCGTGGGTGCTGGAGAATGGCTCTCGCACGCTCACCAAACATTAGCTATGGCATACCAGTCCTCTACTATGTTTCTAATCCTGATACCCATTACCTACCCCCTACCCCTAAGGCTTGGATGCAGAGTTCAACCAGGATCTGCCTTTCTGAAGCAACAACCCAGATATCTCATCCATTTTTCTAAACTTTCCAGTTTAGGGATTTTACTCCTCAGTGCCTTGTATTATATGACTCTAGAAAACCTAATTCATACTCACGTGATAATAGTTGAGAATCCCATTGTCCTCTTGGAAAAAGTTGACTGTAGGCGTCACAGCCCTGGGTTTGGTCCTAGTCCCATCACATGGTATTTGGTGACGATCTCGTTTCACCTTAATTTCCTTATTTAGTAAAATGGGACCAACTATAATAATATATCTTCTATGTAGTAGGTGTTGAATCAGTGTTAACAGAATCTGGATGATAATGCAAGCAGGCAGAGAAATGTCCTTGGTGGCTAAGCAAAAATCCCTGAATACCTGGTACTGAAAAACATAGGATTATTTTCTATAGGTAATTCTAAATAATGTTATTTTTAAAAAAGGCAGGAGGATTTTTAGGACAGTGAAACTATTCTGTATGTGATACTACAGCAGTGGATACATGTCATTATACGTTTGCCCAAACCCAGAGAACGTAAAACACGTAGAGTGATTCCCAATGTAAACTGTGGATTATGGGTGATGATGATGTGTTAATGGACATTCACCAACTGTACAGAGGTGCAGCTCTGGTGGGGGATGTGGTTATTTGGGGAGGCTGTGTACATGTGTGGAGGCAGGGGTGGTGTGGGAACTCTACTTTTCATTCAGTTTTCCTGTGAATCTAAAAATAGTTTATTAATTTTTAAACATTACATAAAGAGCACATTTAAGCAAAATTAAAGCCTATGATTTCTAAATAAAAGCTGGAGTTTACGCTCTCTTTTTGTGTCCCCTGCATTGTTGGTGTCCCCCACTCACTGGGTCATTCCCCTTGACCACCAACCTACGAGTTCAGGGAGGGCCAAATGGTCTTCGGATTCCCCCAGGAGTTCTGCGATGGGTCAGTGTGCCAGAAAAGGGGAAGAGAATATCGTGGTTGATGACTGATGTCTGTAAAAGCACGATGTTCCCAAAAAGATAAGGAGGTGTGAGTGACGTGGTCCCACGGCACCCGCAGCAGAATCCACATCTGTGCCGGTAGACGAATCCATGCGTCACCCAAGAACAACCTGAACTTGTAGTTGACATCCTCAATTTAGAAGAAAGTGTGAAATAGCTGGAAAGATTTTCCAACAACAACAAAAAAACCACTTAAGTGAAAAGGTTCTAAAGTCAAGATGACAGACAGTAGTGGTCAAATTACACATCACAGATGCAGTTCTCGTTGACCAGCACCCCCACTTATGGGAATGTCTCCCACAGGTTTCCTTGCACATGTGTGAAATGATGTACGCACAAGGTCATTCACTTGTAATTGCAAAAGTTTGGAAACCACAAGATTGTTTATCAAATAGAGGACTTTTTCAATAAATGAGGGCACGGCCACATAATGGAATATTGTACAGGTGTCAAACGGAACACATGTTTTAAATGAGGAAGCTCTCTATGTATTGACAAGAAAACATGTCTAAGATACTTTGCTTAGTCGGTTAAAAGGAAGGCTCAAAGCTCTACAGTGCGCTACTTTTGGGGTAAAAGTTAAAAGGGATATATTTTTAAATGTTTCTCTTTATGTTTTCATAAAAAGGATATCTACAAGGAGAGGGGCAAATTGAGGAAATGTGGGTAGAAAATACAAAGGCTTTTCATAGAATCCCTTTCTATATTGTTTTGCTTTTTGAATTGTGATTACTGAATTTTTTCACTTTTTTAGTTTGTTAAATTTAGCGAGGTAAAATGGCTAATTACATAGGTTTCAAATGTACATTTCTATTACACATCCTCTGTATATTACATTGTGTTAAAGGTTAAAAGGGGTTAAATGTGGGGTGATGGAAGGAGATACGAACTTTTTAAAATAAGGACAAATGGTTCAGAGAGGAAGGGCTGTGAGTGGGAGCAGTCGAATCCCCACTTGTTTAGAAATCATCTTTCACCCCAGCATGGTGAGTCCAGATAACAGCATTTTACTGTATTTGCATATTGTGATATCTCCTTCAGCATTTCCCAGGCATCGATTTGGGAGGTCACTGCCACCTCGTCCCCAATATGAGTTTGGCATCCTGCTGCTCTTCATTTTAGAAGATGAATCTGCTGGGGGTGACCAAGGAGAGTCAGAAACTTCTGCACGACTTGAAGCTGTGGTTGTTCTCTTGAGCAACAGACGGGACGCAGATGCATCACATTCTGGCCTTGAGAATGCGGGGCGCTCAGAGCCAGACCAAGAGTATGTGTGTGGGGAGACAGCTGGGCTTACCGATTGCCAGAATCAGGGGGTGGGAGAGAATGGGATACCACTTATCTCCCTCCCACTCCTCCTTCCTCATTCCAGGCCCAAACACCAGACCAGTATGTCTCCAACTGAGTAAAAAAATGGGAACATGGGACAATGCCACATGTAAGGAAGGGCTGTTAGGAAACCCAAACACAGCACAATACTGATGTACTTAATTTGGTTTATGACATGCAATTTCTGTGGAATCCTCTGTGTTAGTATTAAAAAAAAAGGAAGAAAGGAAAAAAAAAAAAAAGACCCACTTGATTAGAAATCAAGAAAACAGGAGTCCCAGACTAGAATCTGTTGCCATCTGGCGGTAGAATCTCTTGCAGGTCATCGAATTCTCTTCACCTTGGTTTCTTCGTCTGAAACGTGTTGAACTGCCTGACCAACCTCACAGAGATTAAACAACACAAGAAGCTTGAAAAAGTATAAAGATCACTTTGAAGGTAACTGAAGGCATGTTTATTACCTGAATGGCTTATGTTTTCTTTCCTTTTAACCTGAAAAGGTTGTCAGCAAGTATAATTTGGTTTACTCTGAATCAAGTTAGGTTGTTTGTCTGGTGTGCGAGGTGTGGGGAGGACTTTTAATTCCATAGTGGAATCTTGCTTTGCGTTTGTCCAAGATCCATTTCCCACAACTTTCTTCTGAGAAACGACTTTCACCCACCATCAGCCCAGTAGTCTAGGTGGTGCTGACCCCTCCCTGCTCCAGAGGTGGACATGTAATTCAGGTCTGACTCAGTGCAGCATCCTGCCTCCCTGGGCTACCGGATGGGCATGGGACCCAAGCCAGCCAATCAAGGACAATGAGTTTCAACGCAGGAGTTTATGTTGGAACTACTGCTAAGTCCTCTCTTTCCACTGGACAGTCTGTAGCCCTGGGGTTTCCAGAAGCCATCTCATTCCCGCTAGGGGACAGGCTGCCTGAGAACGATGACCAAAGAGAGAAAAGCAGAGCTGAGAGGAGAGAACAAATAGAGTCTTAGTGGCAATCTTGAATCCCTAGAGCCAGCTCCATCCCTGTATCTCTGTTACTTGAGTCAATAGATACCCGCTTTTCCTTTCGACAAGCTGAGCTGTGTTTCTGGTGCATTCAACTCTGAGAGTCTTGAATGATAGAAGCTTCTGATACTAATGTTCAAGAATCTCTACAAAGGTGCCCAGATGCAAAGCTACATGTGTTAAGAAAACATCAGTCTATGGCCATGCCACCCCGAACAAGCCCGATCCCGTCTGATCTTGGAAGCTAAGCAAGGTCAGGCCTGGTTAGTACTTGGATGGGAGACCACCAAGGAAGACCAGGTGCTGTGGGCGTAAAAAATGAAAAAGAAGGGATTGCAAGCTAACAAGGTCCTTGCAATCTGTGAGGTCAACCAAGGGTTGCCTCACCTAAAAAAAAAAAAAAAAGCAAAAGAAAAAAACATCAGGTTTAAACTACACCTTTATAAAATCCAATAAAGCTAGAACTGTTTCCTGGATAAATACACTTCATCATTACACCCAGTGACATTATAGGTTAACAGAGACACAAGCTACTAAAATAAAGAAATAGTTCATTTTATTTTACTCTTTCTGCCATGAGGCAATGCAAACTCATGGAAATTAGAAATAATACCAAAATGTGGATAAGACCAGCTTTAGAGGTTGCATGGAATCAGGAGAATGTGATTGTCTGAATTTTGGCCTCCTCAGATTGCCAAGCCCGCGGTACATTTTGTCTAGCCCATGTAACAATGTCTGTGGTAAATGTCCAGGCTGAAGACAGTTGTCATAGGGTGGTGAAGCCCAAACAACTGAAATGTTCACAGTATACAAAGCAAAACAGTCAACATTACTGGATGAGACAGACTATTGGTTTATCCCTTAACTAGTAAACCAGAGTGAATCTCATTAGGCAGCACTACAAATATCCCTAGTCATTCTTTTATTTGTTCACTCAATCATTCATGCATTCAGTGAGTATTTATTAAGCACCTACTGTGTACCCAGAGGTACCTGGTTAAATGCTGGAATTATAAAGAGAAAGATGAAGGAACGTGCTCTGTCCTCGAGGAGCTCCCAATCTAATATCGCAGGCAGACGTGGGCATGAAGAATGACAGTACGTTATAAGAAGTGCTGATAACAAGTCTGTTCGAAGTGAGAACCGCCAAGAATTCATTCATCTACAGGTTCCATAGTGAAGGTACGTGGTGTTCCTCCTCTTCTTTGGAATAATGAACGCTTGACACGGCTTTCATCGGTCTTTCATTTCCAGTGTGACAATGGGGACCCATGGCATTATGACAAGTTACAACAGATGCAGAAATGGTTATCAGGTTCCTACTCTGAGCACTCAGGGGAGACAGCATGTCATTGCAAAGCTCCTGACTCATGTTTTACACAGTGTGCAAACGTGCAGCTACAGGCATTAAAAGGGGGAGCAAATGAACTGCACCCTGCTAACTGTCTCCTTTCTCCTCTCCACCTGGGACCTGTGTTCTCTTCAACATGTTCACAGGCATGAAATGAATTTGAGATGTTAAGTTTCAGCTTCTGAGTCAGACTGCATATCAAGTTATGCCAGTGACAATAAAGGCTGGCTTTATAAATGGTATTTTTAATGATGTTCACAGGTTGGCTTTGCAGACGTTTTATATGAAGCAAAAGTCTCCTTTGCACAATCCTACCTCCCACAAATATTCCCTGAGACACACTTTCCCTTCGTCGTTTGTCTAGCAAAGATAGCAACCCAGACTCCAGTGAGGTTTTCCTGTTAGCTGGAAAACCTTTCCATTTTACCCGGTTGTTATAAGGTTTCTGATTTCTCATCAACCTCGCTGAATCCATCCCACCTGAAATTATTTTCATGACAGACAGCCAAGGAACAACAAAGTTAAAAGCTCCAGCTCTTGTGAGCAGGGAGGTTAAGCAGGGCGGAATTTCAATACTGAGGTCTTCGGTGTTCACTTAGAGTTAATGTACATAGTGGTATTAAGGCTTATCGATAGAACCATTTTGCTTAGTTGATCTAAAAATCAGTTTCTTAGTTAGTGTTAATTTATTAACTAAATCTTTATGATTACCATAAATTGAATTTTAAAAATGCTCTGATATAAAAATATACAGTTCATTATCTAAACACGAAATTTAAAAATGAATTTCCCAATTTTATGTTTTAATAAATTCCTCATTTAGTGTATTTCCAGAAATCACTCACACGCACACAAACAACAAAACAGAATCTGTTCAAAAATAAGAGCTCTGTTTTCTGTAACACCTCATCTTTTCTGTAATGAATTTGTGTATATAAAAAAGTATCTATTTAGAAAATTATAAAAACATTGCTACAATGTCATAAATGCTCTACATTCTCTAGGAAAACATACCTTTGCAAACAGTACAACTACTGGGAATTCATAATGAAACTTGAGTCCTCAGTGTGCCGCAGATGCATGCCACTCAGCAGCATTATAACCCTGTCTGTCCCCTATACCATTTCTAGAAATTGTCTGTGACCGTCACTGAGTGAAGTGTAATTCTTCGTTCTTCAAAGGTCATCATTGATTTCTGTGGATATCCTTAGGGTAACCCCCTATTAAAAAAAAAGAAAAGAAAAAAAAGAAGAAGAAGAAAAGAAAAAAGGTTTAAAAGAAGGTAAACAATTCCAGCGCCAGCTATGAAATTCCAACAGCTTTGTAGCCCCTAAGAGGTCACCTCGCTGTAGTTTGTGCTGAGCCTCAAACTACAGTTGGATCCTAAAGAATCTTCTTGGCTTTCTATATCCTTTTAGCTAATAATTAATTCACTTGTTTCAAAATGTAAGATTTTTACCTGTAGCCAAATCTGATAAGGTCTCACCTTCTCCCTGTCTTGGGAACATTTTTCAACAACGCACTTATTTTTTTTTAAAGACATATTTCCTATTATTTGGAACCAGTAAATGCAACAACCTCAAAAAATAAATAAATAACCAGGATGTATGACTAGAAGCATTGACCAGCTGAGGACACAGAAAGATTTCGTGGGTTGAGAGAGCTATTAAAGATGGTTGCCTTTAGGAATAAACTAAGTGGTACAAGACATTTTTTTCAAACACATAAGGATGAAAAGGAAGAAAAATAATGCTCTGTGTTATGCAAGAAATATCCTATGAATTTTTACAATCCTCATTGTCAGCAATTTGTAACATTTGAATAAATAAATACCTACCTGGAAATCATGGATGAATGTTAGGAAGTAGAAAATAAAACCAAAGGCCACTGTCCATTCACAGATCGCACTCACTACGTGATATACATAATCCTAAGAGCAATGATAAAGAAACAGAATTTAGCTGAAATCCATTCACGTTAATGGAGGTGCTGACATAATAAGGAGAAGATCAGACCTTAGGAAAAAGCCCTGTGAGGAAATACAGCCAGCAAGGCATGCAGGTGAACGGCAGGGCCCCTGCCCAATGAGAACATAAATGTACTAATTCCAAAAGTGCTTTCTGCTTCTCACACACTCTGGCTTTAAGACTTGCCTATATAATGTTTCAAAACGCAGAATAAGGAACACAAAATGCTGAGACTGGAAAGCAAATGTGGACTCAGCAGAAGACAGAACGTTTCATACAAGGCAAGACTTGCTCTCCTAAGGATGGAAAACCCCAAGTTGAAAGGCATTCAGCGTTTGTGCAGTTATTCCAAAGAATGAGTGTGTATGCACAAGAGGAAACTGGCTGACTGTCACCAGGGTTTTGTGTTTCTCCACCACTATAGAAAATGTCAGATCAGAAAACAGTTTGCTTAACGCTATAAAGTAAACATAGCTACAAAGTAAATGTGAATGAGACATCTACGCATTCACTATCTTCTTGGGGGTTAGGAATGAGAACAGAAGGCAAGAATGAGAATGGATTAAATGGCAGGCGTGTGTGTGGCGGGGGGCGGTGTTTCCCAAGTCAGCTGCCTATGGAGGCCAGGAGATGCATAAAAGTAAATGAGGCTGATGGTCACAAAAAGAGAAGGAAGATGGAGACTTCGCGCTGTATTAGCTCAATTTCATTTTCAGCAAATGGGAAATTAAGACCCCAGTGTTGCTTTCAAAGAGGTAAAAAGAAAAGTCCGTGTATGTGTGTGTGTGTGTGTGTGAGAGAGAGAGAGAGAGAGAGAGAGAGAGAGAGAGAGAGAGAGAGAGATTCTGACTTTTAAATGTCGAAAACTGCTTTTAAAAACACCGTCTAATTAAAAAATAACATCTTCATTCTGACGTTAGCCCACTTGCTAAATCAGGCCTGTGGACTGTCAGGTCGACCCCTCTGATTTCAAATAATGACCTATTTTTTTCCTACTTCGTTTTCTGCTTGGCTGTAGGTTACAAGTGTGAATAAACAAATGTGCTGGGTTGCAGGTCGGTTCTATGGTGACAGTTGTTTCCTTTGATCCAATTTCCATCCGCAAAGACTTAATCAAGACACATCAAACTCTCATAGACACCTGCCCTTGCTCTTCTCATCCAGGCCACACCAAGGAGGACCTGACCAGTTTACATTAAGGGGTAGAGAACAGACGCCGCCTCCTTTTGGCGACAGCACCCGGGGATCCGCCCCATCCCGTACAGTCCCTGGGCAATGAAGATAACTCATAAAATTTTGGCAGAAGTTTCTTTAGTATATTAATGAAAGTGCACTGAACCAGAAGTCCAGACTCGTCCACTAACACCTGTGAGTGCAGGCAAAGCTCTAATCTCCTTGCTATGTAAAATGAGACAATGGCATAATTCTTGCCCCGCCTACCAACTAAATCAACGCCCGGGGATGCCCTTCGAAAGCTCTAAAGCACCACAGTTAGCTGGGGCAGTGCCTAAAAGATTGTTCTGTTCAGTGAATTAATGTAAAGGATTTTCTTTGTATGCGTTGATATTGGGAACAGAAAGTAATACAAGAATGACATGGCAACTTATGGAGTGAATAGAAAACTAGGTTCTCTTCACATTTTTAAGATTAAAATGAAATGAAGAAAAGATTTTTAATTAAGGGGCTATGCTTTGATGAATCCTTCCCAGCTGCTGATTTGTTGGATTTGTGGAGGAATATCTCCCCCTAGTGGTTAAAAAATTAAGTACGCCTTAGGCTGCTCTGTCCTGAGGTCTCCCTTTCGGGAAGCATCTTTTCTTAAAATTTCTGTCTGAGTCATTCTCTTCTTCAACATCTTCAGTCTCTCTCCCTGGTCTCCTGCAGGCTTCCTTCGCACGCCAGGTGGCATGGCCCCTTCTAGCCACCATCTTATTTCTCCTCTTTCTCTCACCTCCAAACATTCATGAATAGCTGAAGAAATGAATCGCTCCTCTCACCATTTCTTTAACCCCTGCGATCGGCTTTTAACGCCAACATTTCTAACTGAAACTGATTTTTTGAAAAACAGCAGTATTTCCACCCGCCCCTTGAACACACATTCCTGCCGTTCTCTCGCTAACTCTCTTCTCTCCCGGCGGCATTCATTCTCCACGTGGCATCTAAAAGAAGCACCGCCATGATGGCCTGAGCCCCAAACACTCGGTTCCATGTGTTCCGATGTTTGGTCTGGAAATGACCAGTCACTCTACCCTATGCTTTGACGGCTCTCAACTCTACCAGAAGGTTGAGTCCCACATGTCCTACTGGACATTTCTCCTTGGTGATTCACTGTCGCTCCAGATGCAATGATTCTAAAACCAAACCCATCCACCTCCCCCCATGAAATAATGTATTCCTGTTAGGGCCCTGATCTCTCATTCTGTTCATGGAACGAATTCTTTGGTTCACTCAAGATAAAAATTTGGGAAATCATCTTTGATTCATCTTGTCCTTTCATTTTCATCTTAGTCACCTGCCAGGACTCACCAAATATTTTTCCTTTATTACTTCTAACCTAGGCTAATCTTGATGTGAAATCTGAACTAACAGCAAGAACTGCCTTCTCCTGCCATCCTACCTCTAGGCTTCCTCCTCTTCAATCCATCCCAAGTTTTACTTCTAACTAATATTCATCCAATAATATTCTTTCGATTTACTTTCCTATTCAAAAGCCTTCGAAAGCTTACTCTTGTCACCTAAGTGAAGCATGAGCCTCTCTGCCCACCTCTTAAAGCCTTGCGTAAACTACTCCAAGATTCACCCCTGACCCCATTTATGTTTTATTTTATCCTGAAACAAACTATCTACTCTACCAGAGCCGGTTTTGTCCCCTCTGCTTGACACCCTATGCTTCCTCTGGCCTCCAAACACCTTCAGTCACCACTGTTCCCACACCCATAATCGTCTGACCTTTCTTACTTACCATAGATGGTTGAAATGTTTAAGAGAGAATTAGGAATTCAAAATTTTGAAACTAATCCCAGGAACCTTCTGAGATTACTCTGAGAGCTAATTATGACCACTCATTGCCAAATAACTGACAGTTAATTATGCCATATTTACTCCATATTTTGCAACTTGTTCGAAGAAATGGCAGTGATCCTTTCTAAGAAGGCTTCACTCAGCCACAGTCCACATAGGCAGGTTTGACAATTATATTGAAAATGACTTCAGTCTTACCTTTTCTTTTGGATTCCACTCCAGCTTGGTTATAGAAATTAGTGAAGCACAGGCAATCACTAAAAAAAGAGAATTGTTAAGGAAAGTACAGAAGAAAACATGTCCTTTAATGTTAAGACTAAATTATTTTCTAATAATTTAATAATTATACAGTGTTAAAATGTTTTACCTCACATCTATTAGGATGGCTACTATAAAAAAACACACACAAAAAAACAAGTATCGGCGAAAATTTGGAGAAACTGGAACTCTTGTGCACTGTTCATGAAAATGTAAATTGGTAACTCTGCTGTGGAAAACAGTATAAAGGTTCCTCAAAAAATTAAAAATAGAATACCATATGACCCAGCAATTCCACTTCTGGGTATATAGCCCACAGAATTGAAAGCAGAGCCTCAGACATAGTTGTGTATCTGTGTTCATAGCGGCATTATTCACAATAGCTAAAACATGGAAGCAACCCGAGTGTCCATTGACAGATGACTGAATAAGCAAAATGTGGTATATACATACAGTGGAATATTTTTCAGGTTTAAAAAGGAAATTCTGCAATATGCTCCAACATAGATGAAGCTTGAAGACATTATGTGAAATAAGCCAGTTACAAAAAGGCAAGCCTGATGTGATTCCACTTAAATGAGGTACTGAGAGTAGTTAAAATCATAAAGACAGTAGAACAGTGGTTGCCAGGGGCTGAGGGCTAAAGGGACTTACAGTTTAATAGGCAAAGATTTTCAATTTAACCAGATAAAAAATTACAGAATAGATAGTGGTGCTGGTTGGACAACAGTGCGAATGTATTTAATACCACCGACCTGTGTACTTAAAAACGGTTAAGATGATAAATTTTATGTTATGCGATGTGTATTTTAACACAATAACAAAATGTTAATACCAACATTTCTTCAGTCAAATCAGGCTGTATAAGCTTCTTACAACCTCAGATTTTAAATTCAGTTATGACAGCAGTTAAATTACAATATGTAAATAGTCCTCAGCAATATTTTTTAGTTACACATAGAGAAATTTTACTTTGCAGCTGTTTTCCTCGACCCTGAATGTTTGTGTCATTCCCAGCTACAATGGTTGTTTAAATTTGGTCAAAATGACTGATGCTACAGTCCAAGATTAATACTTTCCGAGTACTTTTTACCTAAAACACTATTTTTCGTTAATAAAAATATTGCATAATAATATTTTTCCCCTAAAATAGTATTTTCAAAGCAACAATTTTATGGAAAAATTAACCTTTCAAAGTACTAAAGCATTACAAAGTATCAAGGCTCATATAGAAAAATAAGCTACAGAAACTAAAAATGTTATCTTTAAAAAAAGAGATTTCTGTTGAGTAATTAAATATAAGCTAAGCCTTTCCTCCTCAAACCAAAGGGTTTTACAAATCAAAGAGATACACCCCACACCTGACCTTGGGGTCAGCCTAATGCCTGGGACGAGGCTCTCGCCCTCCATGGACACTGCTGTCTGCACAAAGGCAGTGACAAACATTTGGAAGCAAAAGAGCAACGAGATGCTCTAAAAAAGGTTTTACGAAAAGTTAGAAATTCGAAGTGCTGCGTCGATGCCGAGTTTAGAGCACCCCCTAAAATCAGAGTCAGCGCCTCCTCTCTCTCAGCCCTCCAACCCTGTATTTTGCAAAGCGTAACACTTCTCGGTTTTTTAATATAAATGAAGTAGAAAGCATAGCAGATTCTCTGATCCTTTCAAGGATCAAATTTCTGTTTCTAATTATTTTAAAGCCTCTTAATTCTTTCACTGATCTGTTCTTCTTTTATTTATTTTTTATTTTTCAGGCAAGGCAACCCTTGGTTGACCTCACAGATTGCAAGGACCTTGTCAGTTTACAATCCCTTCATTTTTATTTATATTTTACGCCTACAGCACTTGGTCTCCCATCCAAGTACTAACCAGGCCCAATCCTGCTTAGCTTCTGAGATCAACCAGGATCAGGCTTGTTCAGGGTGGCATGGCCATAGTCACTGAGCTGTTCTTTAGTTCCACATTCTGGGCACCAGGTACCATGCTGAATGGGGCAGAAGGAAGAGGCAGGGAAACCCTTGGCCAAACAGACTTGGTCTCAGCTCCCAGAGACATCACAGTCTTGTTGAAGGAGGCCCAGGACTGTGCCATGTGAGAGAAAAAAACAAGGCACAGCGATGCGTCAGGGGGGAAAGTATTAATTCAGAGTAGAAGGAGTTTGGGGCGTCAGGGAAGGCTCCACTGAGTTGAATTTAATTTAAAATGTGAGGTTCGAGGAGCAGCACCATCCCACAGAAATATAACGCCAGCCACATAAATTTAAAATTTTCTACTATAGTAGCCACATTTCAAGAAAACTAAAAAGAGCCAAGTGAAATTAATTTTAATAATATAGCTCCTTTAACCCAATAGATCAACAATATTATCATTTCAATGTGTAATCATACAAAGAATTATTAATGAGCTATTTCACATTCTTTTTCTCATTAGGTCTATGAAATCTGGTGTTGTGTTTTACACTACAGCACGTCTCAAATGTGGACAGCAGGTCTCTCTGTGGGCTAGTCACATTTCAAGAGTGCAATATGTGGCTGGTGGCTACCATATTGGACAGACAGTTCAGCTCCAGAAAGACAAGGTAGAGGGGGGAATTCAGCCAGGAGAAAGGCAGGGGGAGAAAGTTGAAAACAGAAAACAGCTAAGTCTGGGTGAGAAGCGTAAAAATGAGGTCAAAAAAATAGGTAATCTCAGAGCATGTGTCTCAAGCAAAGGAACCTGAACTTTGTGCTGTTAGTGATTTTGTGAAGGTTTTTGAACACCGCAGAAGCTGGGGCAAGACACACAGTTTACCACGGAGGGCTCTGAAGCCTGATTCTAATGTACCTCAGTTTCTTCAGTAGTCAAATAAGGCCATTTCACAGAAATATTACAATAAAGAGAAACAAGGGCGTTTTAAAGATGCTTTGACATCTTCGGTAGGAAATAGCAATACCACGCCAGTGCTTAAAAGACTTTTTCGTATGGATGAATTTGTTCGAGTTAATTTGATACAGAGACATACCCTATATTTGTGTGGGGCTGCAACCTCTTGGCATAGCTCATAAAACCCTCTAGAAATGGGAGCTATTAGTATGTGAAATTCTGAGCTTATTCTACTAAAACTCTCTATTTTAATATCTAGAGATGTCTCCAAAGATGGAAGCAAAAGAAGGTTTCCTACACCAAGAAACTTTTCATTCAACACTGCAAACACTTCTGCTCTGAATTTTATAGCTAACACAAGCGAAAGGTCTTAAAATGACATATTTGAAGAGAAAGCATGAATGTCTTCAATCCATACACAGGACAAGGAACCTGAGAAGGAACTATCTCAGGAACCAGGGTATATATTTTGTTGTTAAATTTCTCAATAGTAGGATTTGTTTGATTAAAAATTTTGTAATTAAAAATTTTCTTCCCTAAGGTGAAAAAATAAATCCCAAACCATACACATACTTCACATTTTGTATAGCTTCTATTTAAAAAGAGCAACAGAGGACGTGGTTCCATAGTGGAGCAGTTAGCATATCTGCTTTACATGCAGAAGGTCCTGGGTTGGAGCCACAGTCCATGCCACCATGAACAAGCCCGATGTCTGATCTTGAAAGCTAAGCAGGGTCGGGCCTGGTTAGTACTTCGATGGGAGACCACCTAGGAAGACCAGGTGCTGTAGGCATAAATAATAATAAATAAAAATAAAAAGAGAAACAAAGCTTAATATTGAGAAACGCATGGTGTGCTCTCATTAAAGCTCGTCCACTTTATACCACAATCCGACCCAGACTAACAAAATTCTCACTCATAAAATAGTTCCCGTTTTCCCGTAATGTGACAGTAGTCACCATTTTCAATGACTCTGTAGCTTTCTCTAATATGAGTGCAGATGGTATTTCGAAAGACGGAGAATTTTCCACCCCTTGAAGACCACAGCTTTTTTATTCTTTGTGAAATACTGACAGACAGACAGACAGAGCAAGCAAGCTTTCATTTCCTATAAATCAGAACACACAAGCCTGATAAATTCATATTTTCTTTTCACATTGTGGAATTAGAAAATGAAGTGAAATTTTTGAAAATGAAATCAGTAATAAAAAAGAAAAGGCTAAATATATTCTAACTGACTTAGAAATAAATAATACAAGAGTTTTTTTAAAAACCTCTTAATATGGATGACTAAATCAAACTATCTAATCACCTACGTGCCTCTTAGCACTTCACAGGGCTATTACTTTAAGTGCACTACCAATATTTGGTGTCTTTAGCCGAGCATTACAAAGAAAACTAAATATTTTCACACGGCGGGTGAAAGTGACCCTGTTGGAAGAAAAGTAAACAGAGACTGAAGTTTGCCCACATTCTTCCATCCTCCTTCATACAATTCTGTTCCCCAAAGATTCTTTGGATCGAACCTGACAATGCTGAGACATTTTCTTAATGATTGACACTCTTCTCTCAATGGTTCTTCTGAAGCACATGGAAACTTGGCTGTTAACCTTTGTGCTTTTTTTGTTAGGGGGTGGGTCGGGGAAGGTGTCAAGCTTGCAAGGACACCGACACATGTGAAAGGATACTGGGGACCACAGCTGCACAGGAAACGGCGGAGATAGCCATCCTTACATGGCACGTGGAGAGGCTGTTCCACTGGGGACACGATTTGTAAGAGATGACGGATTGCAGAAGTGTGTACACGACACCGCAGACAAAAGCCAGAAGGGCCCCGCCGTCGTGGACCACGGGGACAGCTAACTCCTAGAGAGAGAGTCACAAAGGCACATTACTCCCCATGAGTCTGTCCACACCAAGACCCAAGTGCTCACTCACCCTGGGCTGCTCAGAGTCACTGGTCCTCGATATTGCACTCACCCCCCGACCTTTGTTAAATGCAACTGCTTGCAGATTACCAAGGCAAAGGCCTTCCCCTATGATGAAATAAATGTTGTTCCACAGCAAACGTGGGTACATGGGACAAGGACAGAGTGACATCTATCTTAGAGGTGGCAGAGTTGAGTATGGTGGTAGGCTTTGGAGTCTGGCTGACCTGGATAAAAATTTCTTGACTTTACCACTGGACTCTTGGTTTAAAACCTCAATCTGTATATCTGTAAAACGGGCATAATAATTTCTGCCTTGCAGGTTTTGCAGTGAAGATTATATGATAAATTACATATAAAAGTTCGCGACTTGTTCTGTGCAGGTGCCATGGGTGGCTTGAGGATTTTAGGCTCCCTGCTCCCCAATAACCTCTATTAGTCCCTCCCAAACCATCCCAAATGAACACACAAATTTAAGCAAAAACACTGCTTTTGAAATGCAAAGACAGTGTCAAACTCGAGTCCCCAGCCCTCACCTTCTTCTAACCAGACATTTCAACAAGAAGGCAGCTGCTACACCCATTCTAGACGGCAAGTCTGATGTTGGCCCCAAACGTGCTCATCGAGGCACCTACCTTCCGATATAACAATGACATTTAGATTGAATGACTGGTCTCCCCTTGAACTTAAAAATTCAAGCTTTGCAAAGGAGCAAGTTATATTGTCCAAGACAACCTGGTTTTGGTCTCAGACCCATGTCGGCCCCAATTCACTCTCTACGCCTGTTCCCCAGATTTGTCTTCAACCTGGGCCACCCAGGTTTTCCCAGAACCAGCGTTCTCCATCCAGACTGCCCACGAAAAAACTCATTTTAAATCAGATTGAATTCCTAACCACTTCTAGTTCGGTACTGCCTGATTTCAATCATTTTCACTCAGATAAACTTTTTAAGAAAATTTTTATTCTCTACATGGGAAAGGGAAATTTTTAAAAAATTTAAATTTGTTTTCTAAGGAAATGTATTTCCTGGTATCAAACTTAAGAATATAGGGAAAAGTCCACTATCTGATTTGTGTTATATTCAAATATGAATGCATTAACATTCTGCAACATGGCATATCAATTATTCATTTATTATATATAGACTCTATATATTTAGGATACCTAGCATGGGCATATAGATTTAGGGAAGTTATATATGAAAAATAAAACACATTCAATGCCTTTTAAAATGTGCGTATGCCTCTAAATATTTAAAGAATTAAGGAAAATAACTACTGAACTGTACAATTAAAAATGGTTAAGATGGTAAATTGTATATTATGTATATTTTACCACAATTAAAAATAATCCAAAGGAAATGAAATCACCATCTTAAAAAGACATATGCACCATTCAATCGGTTCGTTTGTTGCGATGTTGCGCCAGGATCAGGATATTCTCGGGATCGGTTCGCTGGGGATGGGATGGATCGGGGATGTCAGTTGCTGCCTGCTGCCGCACTTTGCGCGCGCGCACTTTGCACGCACGCGCGCGCACTGGTTGCCGCGCACGCACGCGCGCATCGCACTGCGCGCGCACGCACGCACACGCACGCGCGACCGCGCATGCTGCGCGCGCACGTCAAACGCGCGCACTGCCGCGCGCTCCGCTGCGCACGCGCACCGCGTGCTGCGCACGTGCACGCGTGCGCGCGCACGTGTAACGCACGCGCGCGCGCATATCACGCTGCACCCGCACGTGCTGCGTACGCGCGCACGCGTACGCGCGCGCACGCATGCGCGCACGCGCGCGCGCGTACGCGCGCGCGCCGCGTGCCGCGCGCATTGCTTGCGCGCGTGCGCGCGCGCGCACGTACGCGCGCGCGCGCGCGTGCGCGCGCGCCAACGCGCGCGCGCGCACGCGTGCGCGCGCGCGCGCGCGCGCGCGCGCGCGCGCGCGCCTCATAAAATATATATGTATATATATATAATAATATATCAACAATAATAATATCTCTGGATGATTGGTTCTCGATTAAATGAAAAAAAATCTTGCCATTCACAACAGCATGGATGGGTCTGACGGCGTTATGCTAAGTGAAATAAGTCAGAGAGAGAAAGACCAATACTACATGATCTCACTTATATGTGGAATCTAAAAAGACAAAATGAAACAAAACAAAAAACAGATACAGTAAACAGACTGGTGGCTGCCAGAGGCGGGAAGTGGAGGGGTGGGGGAAGTGGGTGGACGTGGTCAAAGGGCAAACACTTGCCGTTCAAAGATAAAAACTTTTCAGTTATATATAATGTACAGCATGGTGAGTATATTTAACAAGTGTATTTTTAAAAGTTGCAAAGAGAATAAATCTTAAAAGTGCTCAGCACGAGAAAAAAAAATTATAACTGCGAGGTGATGGATGTTAACCAAACTTATTGTGGTAACCATTTCACAATATAGACATAAATCAAATCACTACGTTATACACCTTGGACTAACACAAAGTTATATGTCAAAGATATCTCAACTGGGGAGAAAAACTATATTAAACCAAAAAAATAATAACAAAAGAGTCCTTTTCACCCTTGAATGTTAGAAATACTTGGCCAAGAGAAAATAAAAAGCAAGGCGTCTACTGCTAATGAGTCATTTTCAAGAATACTCTTCCGAGAATCCTGGTTCTTTCCACTCTCCACTTTCTTTCTGTGCTAACAAAGTCAATATCCTGAATTTACATACTTTGTCCTCCCCACCACCAGTACTGCCAAGGAATTTGCCTCCTCAACCCTGGTCAAGTCAATATAGCCTTTAGGATCTTAATCTGCAAATGTCATGCCCCTCCACCCTACATCAACCCTGACCTTATCAGATCAAAGGCCCTTGACTGAGTGAAAGTTGTATCTGTAATATGCTTTTCCTCTGTGAAAAAGGCACGTTACAAATACATACCCTCTCATCGAAGATACCTCTTCCAGGGAAAATGATTCTCAAATAAACATGAATCTTGGACAGAGGGTAAGATAAAAACCTGGAGCCCTTTTTGGATCTCTTTCCCCAAACCCTCTTGGTAATTTAAAAGATAGTTAAAATAGAGAAAACTAGAATATTGAGGGAGTTAAACATTAGAAAACTTGACTTTTCCAGAAAGGAATCTTCTCGAGGAAAAGTAAAAGACTGGCAGAGATTAGTGAGGACACACCAAAAGGCAGCCCTCCCGCCCACCAATTTGGGAAAGGGTGTTATCCGTGCACTTCCGGCAAATGCACTGTTCTTTCTACTGAGGAGAACCCGCCAGAGTCAATGCTCTCTGTTGCCCTGATATTTCTAATTCTTCTTGAGGTAACAGCAGCTCAAGTTGGTTTGCTCATGGCATGCTGAAAATGAATTACAGGATATCAAACAAGGAAGTCGTAAAGATATATTTATAGGAACAATGACAAGACAAACACTTCGCTCTCGGGAAAGTTACAGATTCTATTTCTGGTTTTTGTAAAAATGTAATCATATCACGGAAACCTGAAAGAGAACCAAAAGTTCAATTATCTAACCATCTAAGTGTTTTTCCCTAAAGTCTGGACTTTGTGGTTTAAAAATTGACAGCTGTCTCACTTAGAAGGTTGAGTGATTTGGAGAATAACTACGCCCACTGAACAATTCACATCCACACTGCACCAGACAAATCATATCATTCCTGGTCTCCCTTTCTCTCCACCTTTTTTTCATCGTGCTCTCTCATACTAGAACTGTGTGAATTGTGACATGCTTTTTTCTCAGAGATTTCCCCACTCTGGCATTGAGGTTAACTCTTTCCCACAGGTTCTGGACAGACTGCTTTCACACAAGGGCCACTTCTGCCTTTATTGCTCATATGATCTTGGTTAAGTATTAACCTCTCTAGGCCTCTATTTCTCCATTGAGAATGAGGAAAATTATACTACCTGTCTTCTAAGGTTACTATTAGAATTATATGAGTTGAAGCATTCAATGTTTTCATAAGTGTGGTTCTGAAAAACAAAATGCATACGCAATCATAAAACATAAGGAAATGTCACAGAGTGTCTCTACTGTGTGCCAAAGGTCACATGCAAACATGCATTGCAGCATTATTTGTCTGATTTCGCCACATAGGGAATAATAAGGGTAGCAAAGTGACATGAAGCCAGAAGCCAGAATTTAGTTCACAAAATGCCCTCCATGAAGCCCTACATACTTGCTTCAAAGAGGCTACAAGTGTGGCTCCCACCTTTCTAGCTTCCAATGTGAACAAGGAAGCATTCATAATTATGGATTTGTTACATCCAAACATGAAAACTTGTTGGCCCTGAAACCTGAAAGAATATCCCGGGGCCCTGTTAGCTGTCCTAAAGATACTGTGTCACACAAGGAAGGGTGCCTTCCCCTCCCCCCTCAAGGCAGCACTGAGTGGCCCAGAGCTCTTTATCATAATGTGTGCCCTGCATTGACAGATGGCATCCCCCATGTGCAGTGCAGAAAACGTGACTCTATGAGGCGCACGTGGTGCAGGTCAGACAAGAGGACTCTCTGCCAAGGGGCCGACTTAACATGGGAGCAGACGTTAGCGAAGGGACGGAAAGCAGATGGGGCAGGTGGAGGCTTGAGGTTATTTATTATCCTCCCAGATTAACACTAGGGGGCGGCCCCCCGAGGCTGGTGCTTCAGTGTGCGGACATACTGTAGCAGCCTGATAGCGGTGACGACTAACACCTTTTTGTAAAAATAAGCACCACACAGGATCAATCCACTTCTGGTGGGAAAAAACTTAAAGGAGTACCCCTGGGATGAACAAAAAAGTCGTCCTGGAATAACTTCCTTTCTGCTGTCACCAAGAGACAACAGTGATGGACAGGGGTATGTAATGATAGCCTGTAATGACCAACTGATGATGACCATGATGGCCGCCAAGGACAGACGGCTGGTTACTGCACATTATTTTCATCGAGTCTTTGCAATAACCCTATGAGGTGAGTACTATAATTTGAAATACAACAAATGTTTTTAAAATACTAAATATTGTCTCCATAGACAAATAGGTCCCATGCCTTCCTGAGAGAGACCTTGGGATGAACAGGAATGCACAAATCAAAATAATTCAAGTAAGGTTTTTTCACACACTTGACAAACTAAGAAAATATCAAGCAGATTCTGCAGTAGTCACCATGTAAGTTAACTGGCTCCAACGGGGCCACGTTTTAGCTCAACAATTAATTAGTTGAGGAACACTGAGCAAATTATTTCACTTCCATGTACCTATCTATATATATATCCTCATCTGTGAAAGTGTTCAGATGCTCTTTAAATAAATACCAGAGGTTCAAACAGTAGAGTAGAGTCGCACACACACACACACACACACACACACACACACACACACACACACACACTCATATACTAATATTTTCACACCCTTAGTGGAATCATTACAATGGCTGAAGTAGCTCTTCCAACACATCGAACCACATCAGTAAGAATATGGAGCCAGGCAAAGCTCATAGCCTCGTCCCAAGCCCGCTCTCTCCTAACTGTGCCCGCATGAGCCCCAACTCTTCTGAGTACCGGCGGGACTGACTTTCAAATGATATTTGTTTCTAAAAAGCAAACTATCCCAATTTTTACAAACTCATCAACTATTTGTGCTATACTGGCACAAGTGTGGCTCTTCTGTTCTTGCTTTTCTCCTCCAAACACACATACTCCATCACCCCAACAACCCAAAAAAAAAAATTTTGGTCATACCTGAAAATTGGCTACAATGCCCATTCCAATACATCCCACCAATCCCAGAACTAACGACACCAAGTTAAAAACAGGCGTGCTGAAATAGCTGGTTTGATTCTGCTTCTCCACTATTTTATATCTTGTGTACATCGTGGCTGCACCTGAAAAAGAAAAGTACTAAAATGAATTTCTGTTACTTGACTTTTCGGAATGAAAAACACAGAAACAGCTTTTCGTTGCTCTTTTAAAGTCTGTATTTTCAATTTCCTGATTGCAATAGTCTCCCCACTCGCCCATCCCTGTCCTTCCTCATCCCATCCTACTCTCTCCCCAGGGTGATAAACACACGCACGCACACCTCTTTTTGGCTGTTATCCTTTTCACATAAATGCTATTGGGCATATATTGTTCTGTGACTTGCTTTTTTTCACTTAAAAATGTACCATGGAGATCTTGCCATGTCAGTACAAATAGGTCAATCTCATTGTTTTTCGGGGTCTCCTCATGGTATATAGTGTGAAGTGCCATATTGATTTCATCATTCTCTTAATGACAGATTTCTACATTGTTCCTACATGTTTCCTACTTCAAACAATTCTCAATGAACATCCTTGGGTATATAAGTCTTTGGCATACTTTCAATGTTTCTGAAAGATGAATTCCTAGAAGTAGCATGACAGGGTCAAAAAAACTGCACAATTAAAATGTCAAGAGGTATCTCCAAAGTGTGCCAAGACTGTAGCAGTTTATACTCACACAACAGAGTTTGAAAGCAATTCTATATGTCATTGCCTTTTAAGTTATTGCCAAACTAATGAATGAAAAATGGCAAGCTGTTGGTTTAATTTGCATTTCTCTGATCATTAGTGAGACTGAGAAACTTTCAGTATGTCTGCTGGTCATACACATTTCTTTTGAGAATTGCATGTCATTTTTCCTTATTTTTCTCTTGAGTTTGTCTATTCATTTTTAATTTAGTTACTTTTATACATTATGTACATTAGTCCACTGTCTGTTATAAATATTACATATTTTCTTCTGGTCTGTTGTTCGTCTTTAACCTTGTTTCTGTATCTTTCATCACTTAGAAGTTTTAATTTTCTATCTACCCAAATCTTTCAATTCTTTCCTATTTAGCTTCTGGTTTTTGTATAAATTTAGATAAAGTTCTCCGTCCTAAGTTTTTAAAAATATTTCCTATAATTTAATCCTTTTATAGTTTTGCTTTCATGTTTAGTTCTGTAGTTTCCACTGGTTTTTGTAAATGATGTGAGAAGGATACTAAAGGTATGTTTTTCCAAAAAGCTAGTCAATTAACCAAATACCATTTATTGTTTTGGAGAGTAATTTCACAATAAAATGTAATCTTCATGACAGAAGGGTCCTTGTCTGTCTGCTGTTGAGACTCCAGCCCTAAGCACAGAGTCTGTCACAGAGTAGGCACTTAGTAATATTTTTGCTGAATTTTAAAAAGCAAGCTAAAGCTAATTTTTTATCATAGACTATTTTAAATGAAGACATTCATGTCAGATTCTGCCTTGCTTAGAAGCAAAAATCCATACTCATCACTTGCTGGTGATAAAATAATCTGTCTTCTAAATCTGGACTCCAGGCAAGTATGGTATAAGAGGGCAATTGGATTGATGGACTATTTCTATTTCCCCTTGCTCACCTCTAAATCCGTGGAAGGGGACGACCACGAATGGGTGACAGGGTGAAACTTTCTCTCTACCAAGTTGGGTGATCAAATTCCAAAGGTGTCAAGTCACTAAGTAGGGTTTCCAGCACCTCTGTCCCTTCCCACCCTGTACCAATAGAGAGGGACAGAAGTGCTGGTTACAGGAGAGGCTCTTGGAAAACACCTGATTGTTGCATAGGGTAGGCGTTTATGGAAGGACTAAGGAAAGAGTCCTATATCTTACATCTATACACTTGGATCACTCCATCATAGATTAAGTTTTTCAGTCAGTACATTAATTTGCTCATGAGAGGGTTGTATTCTAGCAACTGCATCTCAGGTGCACTTGAGGAATTAAAAAAAAAAAAAAATCATACCTGAATTGGAGACAAACGTCCCTGCTTCACCTTTCCCCTCTCTTTAACAAGTGAGACAATACCTTTGTCAGTGGGTTCTCGGCTTTAGTGAGTATCTAAGTCCCCTAGAGTGCTTGTTCACCACTCATGCTCCTGGCCCCACTCTAGAAGTTCTGACTGAGTAGATCAGCAGTGTGGCCCCGAAACATGCATTTTAACCAGGACCCCAGATGATTTTCATGTACGTTGCCTTCAGAACACACTCTGAGAAATTGTAGTTTATATATTAGGCCTCTTTGGTTTCCACAAATCTATTGGATATAAGTCACAATTTTAAAAATCAAAATACAAATAAAATCTATTTCAAAATCTTGTGGCAAATTACCGGATGAAGTGAAAAATAGTTCTATAAGAAGATCATAAATAACTCTGGATTTCTAGTCATTTAGCTTCTCGAAGTAAAGCAAAATTCTAGTTTGAAAGGTTATACTTTTAAACGATGATACGCATCAAGAGTGAACCTTGATGTAAAAACTATGGACTTTGTTTTATTATGATGTGTCAATGAATATTCATTAACTCTAACTAATGCGTCACTCTGGTGGGGGATATTGATGATGGGGGAGGCTGCGGGGTTGGGGGGAGGAGCAGAGGCTATATGGGAAATCTCTACCTTTGGCTCAGTTTTGCTGCAAATCTAAAACTGCTCTAAAATAATAAAGTCTGTGAAAATTTATTAAAAAATAAAATATTATACACAAACTGTAAATCATATATTTCATGTCACCGGAGATTGTGCATTATTTATTTATTTATAATAATTATTATGGACTTACCAAGAAATGCAGAGAAGTTTATCATAAATCCAAAAATACCACTCTCTGGAGGTGTTGTTCCTGTGTCACTGAGAAAGAGAAGAAATATCCGAATTATTAAAAATGAATTCAGTTCAGACCTCTGGGCAGGCATGTAATTGGCAGGTTTTATATGGTGTTTCTTCTAGGTGTTAAGTCACTTTGAATTCCAAAGATTTGACCTGATTTTGTTCTACAGTATTTTCATTTTGGCTCCGAAAAATCTAAAATTCATTTTTCTCCCATGAAAGATTACATTTTTCTTTTTTTTATTTCATTGTAAAAAGCTAGGAAATGCTTAAAGTGAATGGTGTGGTGGTGTTTCTGAAATGATCGAGCTTACTAAACTTGATTGATATATGTCCATTCTTGGTGAAGACTTCATTGTGACCGTTTCAGGGAAAAAATAAGTCTAAAATCACATTTGAAAAATCTACCCTTAGAATATTAAATACACATAAACACATTTAAATTTTCTTAACAATTTTATTTATGCACAAATTCACACTGCTGAAAATATAATCATGAAACTCTGAACGATATTATTGATGCCTATCAGTACCTTATGGAAACAATAGAGTATTGAGGTCATATTAATTGTGATAAATTATTTTAACAAAACATAGTTTATATAAAATATTTTCCAGGTGCATCTATCAATTCATTTATTGAACGAGCTGGAAACTGTGTTTGACAGGTCCTGTTCTTTATTCATCCGTCAAGGTTTGAATGTTTACATCTTCCAGCTGCTCGTACAAAGCAACAGTTTAAAACTGATAGCAAAAGAGCTTCCAACAGGAAACAACGCATACCCATCTTGCGTCTTCCCACATTTTCAAACAGTTCTGAAACTTGAGTATTGAAAACCTGATCATGTTGAAAAAGACGCACTTCAAAGTATTTGAAAAATTCCACAAGAAGCCTGTGTTTGTGGAAAGTAGGAGCCTTTAAGTTTCATGAACACTTAATATTTGAAGAGTATAAAGAGGTTAATGTTCCTCCTTTTACCCAAAGGCCTCTATTTATTCTCACTAAAGAAATGTTGAAGTGAAGGCAGCCTGAGATGGGGGACACCCTTCTGGGCACGATATGGGGCTGAGTGGGTGAGGAGAGAATGGAGCCAGTAATGGGAAGAAGGTAGAGATCGCTCCAACCCTTGGGCAGCACTTTGGGGCCGGAAGATTCATTCTCACAGGGAAATCAAGCCTTTTCTTCTTGACATTAGGATATAAAACAGCAGCAACCAGGTGACCCATGCAAGAGGACTTGTTAACAAAAGTCTAAGAGTAACCTGCCACATGCCAGTAAGACGGTTTGTTTGTTTGTGGAGGAAGAGAAGGAAATGAAAGAGTGAGGAGGATATTTAGGGGGATGGGGAGTTAGGGGGACTAAGGTCTTCTAACAGGAGATAAGAAGACCAGACTCAGGGACTGTCAGTCCACTCACAGAAAACCAAGACATACGGCAAGGGCCCAGATGTACAGGCCGCACAACATCAGACATGCGATCTGAAAGCTCAGAATTTCAGGGTGGTATTTAATTCTTGTTTGTCTGCACACTAGTGTTTTGCCAATAACCACTCCATATGTATTTTTTGAATAAATGACTATCAGTATTTGCAACAACAACAAAAAAAACTGATCTAAAAGATACCACTTATTGAACATTGACTATGCACCAGGCACTGTTAGGTGCTTATCATACATACATGGGTCCTATATCAACTTCATTTTACGAAGGAGAAAACTGGTATTAGAGAACTCATCCTGTTCAAGGTCACAGAGCTATTACATAGCAGAATCTATATTCCAGATGTCTAACTCCTTAACTTTCCTGCCTTCATTGTGCTCTAACAGCAGGCAAGGAACAAAGCAATTAGAAGAACTATTGGGGGTGAGGCAGAGAACCAAGACTGATGTGCGGGTAAAGGCTTAACAACCAGCTCTAGTTGACTTGTGGCATAAGCCCACTTCCATGGTATAAATACTTTCAAAATGTCAAAAATTCAAGCTACCAAAATGTAGGTCACTGAACACAGAGTTGGGAAGCAATGCACACAGTTGGCTTTCGGGAGCACACACCAGCTGTCTCCAGCACACCTGGGCAATGAACCACGATGGTAATAAGGAATCAACACACCTTTGCTGTATACCAAGAAAGGTCAAGTAAGCAAGACCTCACAGCTTCTCGAATGCCATAATTTAATTATAAAGGTCTTTCACAAATATTCACTGCCATGGTAAATCTGATTTTCTTTCAGAATTCCTGAGTCTACAACACTCACCATCAATGCACAAGCACCAATGGGACGACATTTCTACACTTGGCAAAACATAGGCAGTGTTGACATTACAAAAGTTGGGGAAAATATTAATGCATTCATAACCAGTTGTTTGATTAAATGCAGCCATCTTTAAAAAATTTTTTTTTTGGCTCCACATCTAACTATGAAAATTACCCACTCCTCAAAAAAATATTTACAGAACACCTACTATGTGTTAGACATAATTGGAGACACAAATTCCCCAATCTGTCAGGTAAGAATGGTCAGTTTGTGATTTATTTCCATTAAAATGACAAAATGGTACCTAAAACATTTGGTGAAATTTTGTTCAAGAATATCTAAAAAGCTTCCCAAGCAGCAAAAGAAAATGTGCTAATATGTTATATCATATATAAATATCGCTTTACATCTTCTGCCTGATGTTGGAATCCAGATGAGTATAACACTGAGGAAGTACCAAGAGATCCTGTGGGCAGCGTCTCTTTGTTTTATTAATTTTTTTAAGTTCAAACTAAATTATCTAATTGTGCAAAGGCAGAAGTAGTCGTCTTTGGTTGGTGTGGCTGTACTTAGGTACCAGATTCTTCAGGAAACTGGAAAATGAGAAGAAAAATCTGTTGCTTCCTAACCCAGCAAAAGCAATTTCCCTACTCAACTCCCAACCACATGATCTTGTACCACATGGCTTAAGCAATGTGGTTCCAGCCCTGCCCCAGTCCTATCTACCTCCCCACTTGCCACCTCATAAATGAGGCACTTCTTGAAAAGTGAAGAGGGGATAGGAACTAATAGCTCATTTGCATGTGGCTTAGAAGCTGCTGAGATTATGTGTACACGGTAGTTTCCAGGGTAGGTCGTGCCTAGGAAATCAGTTTATGTCTACACTTCCTTCATTTGTAATTCTACAAGTTAATTTCATCATGGAAAATTCCAAGTCATTCATCTAACGTCCTTCTCCAAATTAATTTGTAATGTTGAGCTAGTGCGTAATCACTTGATGTTCAAAGGAATGGAAACAATACAAAAAAGGCATGTATGACCATATGAGCTTGGTCAAATGCTGTTCTTTAAATCACTGGATACATGCAATTCCATTACTCTAAAGCTTGGAGTCATGGTTTATTGGGAGGACTGACATGGCAAGATGCAAACTTATCTACGTGCCCAGACTGAGGCTTATTAAAATCCTAGGCCCATTGCTTGGAAGAGTAATCAAGACTTAGAACCTAAAAACACTTAATGCACCAGTAAAAGGAGGTCATTACTTCCTCTATCTTCACAATATTTAAATACATTATTTAAAAGGAATAAGTATGATAATAAAAAGTAATTACATTTTATGAGATGCTTTTAATTATTAAGACTAACTTTTAGGCAGCTTTACTTGGTGACAATTACCTTAGAGTGGCATGGTAAAGCTATATAGACTATTTTTAAATGTAAAAAGAATTTCCTGCTCGTAAATGCAAATAACTTGCTCTTTCCTCACACGACTCATATATAATTTTCCCTCTGTCAATCTGAGTTTCCTCTTTGGTCACTCATACCGCATTTTTTAAAAAATTGTTTAAGCTTCGGGAACTGTGACAGTTGATTGGGGATACAGAGATAAAAAATAATAATTCACTACCTTCAAGAAGCTTGATAGCTAACAAAAACTTCAAGGATTCATTGATTCAACACATAGTTACCGACTGCCTTCTGTGTAATGGGCAACTTTGTAGGCATGGTGAATGTAGTTGTAAATAAAACAGAAAAAGTCCCTCTTTCGTGGAACTTATATTCCTATGCGGCGGGCAGTAAAAACAGTCTCGGGGTGATAAATGCTGTGAAGGAAAGGAAAGCTGGAGAAGAAGACAGAGGGCTAGGTGAGCCGCCTACCTGAGACAGAGTAATCTGGGAAAGGTACTTGAACAGACATCTGAATGAAATGGAATATTTGGGCCAGGAAAATTACAAGCAGAGAGAATAGCGAAGCCAAAGCCCTAGAGGTGGCAATATGTTAGAGGAACTGCAAGGAAGTGGTGTGGCTGGAGGGGAGCGAGCAAGGATGTGTGTGCATGTGGCGGGGGGAGTCACCGAGAGCCCCATGGTTGCGATAAGGACTCCAAATGTTATTCTAAGCATGAGGGAAAGCTGGTGAGGGCTGAGAGCAGGGAAGTGATATGAAGTTAATGTTTTTAAAGGATGGTACAAAAGGACTGTAGAGGGACAAGTGTAGACCAGGAAAACCATATGAGGGAGCTATTCCCGCAGTTTGTCAAGAGATGACAGTGGCTGGGACCAGAGCGTTAATCAAGAGGGAGGTGAGTAAGAGGTCACATTCGAGAAGTTTTTTGAGGGGAATCTAGAAAGCATTGCTGCTTAGACTAAAGCTGTTGATATTACAAAAGAAAAAATAATTAACGTTTTCTCGGCACTTACACTTGGCCAGGCACATCCTCACAACATTATAAGGAAAGTACCTACTATCGCGATCTGAAAAATGAGGAAACTGAGTCTTAAAAAAGGTCAAATAGATAGCATACGGGGACGCCAGGTCCTGCATCTAGAGCTGGATAATTTTAATGGACACAACTTAGGACTCTTCTCTGTTGTGCTTTGTATGATATCATATTTCCATATAAGTTTACAGTATTGTATACTTACAACCACGTCAGCATCAGCTAATCCTTCTGGAACCATTCATAAGTTGTCCTTGGCATGCAATAACTCTACAATGCATATTCTTGTTGGACTGAGACACAATTACTGTCAGGTAAACAGGACTATTATGTTTAGGAAGACTTTTTCTTTTTTTAAGTTGAAATTGAGCCCTTATATTTAAAAGTTGTCAGCCCTGCATCAGTCAAGACTCTTGAGCAATTAATGCCTTTTTAAAAGTAGGAGTAGCAAAAGAAAAACGTTCACAATTCTATTTAATTTAGTCGGCGGGGGGGACGGTAACGTTATCAAGTGGCAATGGAAAATTTAAATTGAACAGAGGAGAAATTATCTATTTACAATTGGTTCAGAAGCCAAACATCAATTAATTTTCAAGCTGTAAAATTTTGGGATCTTCAATTTTCTCATTATTCTTTTCTTAGAATTAACTAATTTTGGTAATGCTTTTTGGAAGAAAATATTAAACTATAAATTACAATTTAAAAGGATACTTTTTTAGCTCAAACTTTTCAATGGCATGCCTCCTTTTTCGTTCTAATAACTCTATGGCTTAGAGATACTAGGAGGCCATAATCATTGCACTATAAAGATGAGTGTCAGTAAAATTGTGTCAAAATTATGCACACAGACTTCATTCTGTGATTAGTTATTACCTGGGACCCCGTCGTTACAGTCGAACTGCCTGAAATTCAACACAGTTAGTAATCAAAAGAGTTGGTTGAAGCGAGAAGTCATAAAAACTTTTATGGTTACATACACACCACAGATATCTAAAGGTACAGTCACTTGCCTACCTGCTGATGTAGGCCAAGGCCGTCACAAGAGTATGAGTCCACTACAGCCGAGTACAAGTCCACTATATCTGTCTTCCTGGCATATAAACCATTTACTCTGAATGATCTCATTTCCAGTTTGGGTTTCTTTAGAGTGGAGAGAAATCTTAAAGACACTTTTGAAGCAATTTGAATGCAGCATCCTTCTAGTGTTTTGTCAGTTTTTGTAAATCTTTACATTTGTCATAAACACTATTAAATAAATTACAATTTTTTTGACTTATCTCTTTTGAATCTTTCCAAAACATTTAATCGAGTTTCCTTAGAAATTACAATTCTCTTTTTGCATTTACAGACCAAGTTTATGGATATTGAGTTAAATGACACCATTACAATAAACAAAATACAATTGACATAAACAAATTTGAGAACAAACACAGCTGGCATTTGATAAACATACAAAGAAACAGGTGAAAGAAGAAAGCAGAGCAGCTCAGAGAGTGGCCACCACTGGGAGGAGTTTTCAGGGTCCACTGGCTTGAGTCTGTTTATTTTTCAGAAAATGAAGTTATCAGTTAAACCAGTAAGTTCATTAAGTTGAGGCTGGTTAGTTTTCTCTACAAGGTCTTCCACTATTGTGTATTCCATTCCTGGCTACTGTTACTTGGGGCAGAGGTAAAGGAAATGAATTGTGTGGGTTGTTTAATGAATGATAAGGAGCAGAATAAAGGTTGCTGATCAACTTCAAAAGGAGGAAAAAAAAGGAGGAAAGAAAGATAAAGAAACCTGCTATATCCTCCACCAATAAACTGATCACTTACAAAATTAGCCCTCAACCAAATGTGCTTTCCTACTTAACGTTGGCATCTATCCAGACCACTGTGGACTGCTCCTTTGATAATACTAATAGCAAATGCTTACAGAGAACTTATTACTTTCTTGGACCAGAATGTTAATGAGATCTAAGTGGGTTCATGTGTTAACTTATAAGGGAAGTGTTATTATCGGAGAGGAAGAGAGAAGTCAAGTAATTTGTCTGAAGTCCTATAGGTGGAGCACATGGTATTTTCTAACCAAAGTTGTCTGCTCCAAAGTTGTTCCCTTATCCAACACACTATGTTGCCTCTCAGTATGATTATCAAATGCTGTATAAACAGATGACCCAGTTTTCATCACCAATCACTAAACGGTGTTTTTGGTCCTGAGAAGGAATAATGAGAGTGACCAAAGCCCACACTCTATCCAGCAAACAGCACTTGCACAAAAAGTGAGACTAAGCTAATAAGAAGCAAGCAGGATGCAGAACTGGCAAAACTTTAAAAATAAAGGGCCACAGAATATTCTGGAAGCATGAGACTGAGCCTAAGAAGAAGATATAAAGAGTGGCTTATTATCTGGGAAGGTTGATAAGTAAATAGTCAAATTGGCTACAGATTGAGGTTTCAAATCTTGTAAAACATGGAGAATTTCATGAAGTCAGTAGACATAGTGTTGGAGAAGAGATGAACGACATTGCCAAAAGCAATGAACAACACTGACAGAATCAGTTAACAATTGAAGAGGAGATGACAAAATTAATAAAACAAACATAAATAAAACAGGTGCATCTGGTGTATTTACTAAGCACCTATGTGTCTGGAACTTTCATAAATGCTGGGGATGCAGCAGTGAACAGACCCTAAATCTCTAATGTCATGGAACTTTTGTGTGAGAGACAGTCCACAAAATCAATATTCTTACACAGATTAAGAATGGTCATTGGAAAAACTGAAGTCATAAATCATTTCTTCAAAAATAAGCTGCTTCATGTCTCCCTTCAAAAGACAAATGTGAAATCGAGGACTTTGTGTCAAGTATTGAAAAGTATGTACTCCTCCCTTAAAATAGCAGCACCTGAATCATTTTAAGATTTTTAGTTCATTACAAGAATTTTGTCTTTTCATTTTATTTTGTTCATTATAAGAAGTGTTTGTTATAATAAATTTTATTCATTATAAGAATTAGCACATAATTGTGATTATAATCTAAACTTTGTGATCATTAACTAAATGAAAGATAAAATAATTTCCCTAATTTTCAGATTCATTTTTGGAGTTAAAAACCCAACTTCTTTTATTTATTTATTATGCCATTTGGTCCCCCTTTTAAGGTGGCTTAATTCTAGGTTTTCTGTCACCAATCACTGACCAAGATTTGTGGTCAAGAGGAACAATGGGTGTGGCCAAAGACCACAATGTATATAGCAAATAGCACTTGCAAAAAAAGTGAGACTAGGGTAATAAAGGATGCAACTGTGATGCAGAATTGGCAAAACTTTAAAAAGCCACAGAATATTCTGGAAGCATGAGACACAAGCCAAAGAAGATGTAACCAGAGTAGTTTATCATCTGGGAGGAGTTGATAAGCAATGTTGATCCAAGACAGCCTGAGGGATTTGGTCATGGAGGAAATATAAGAAACACATTAACTATGGATGATTCTCAAGAATATGGGTGTAACCTTGTAAAAATCTAAACTAATCCTTTCAGACTGACTTTTATTTGTCCTCGGTTTTGACATCCTTGCATTAATGGTTTCATAATACAGAACTATTGCACTGTTCTACTCCAACTCGTTAAATTTAGTGGCTGTTTGAATCCCATGTTTTTAATTTAGTTTTTTGATAGAAAACCCATCCATTTGGCTGAAAAATAAATACAAAAAGGTATGCCAGGTTTGCGAGATGTTACTTTTGGGAAAAACTGGGTAAAAGACATATGGGACCTTTCTGTATTACTTTTTATAATTGCATATAAATCTACAATTATCTCAAAATAAAGAGATTAACTTTTTTAAAGTATGGCAAAAAAAAGTCTTATTTCCACCTTATTCCCATCTGCTAAGGTTTCCCTGACCATGACCAACTTCCTCCATCATACACAGATAAACTTTTATTAGTTTATATAAACAAATACAAATGTATACTATTCCCTGCCCCTCACTCCTAACCTCCACCTCCTCCACTAATTGGTAGCATACTTTGTTTTACATCTTGCTTTTTCCATGTAACAATGTATCAGAAATTTTTCCATATCAATGTATTAATTTAAAGAGAGCTTTGTTTGAGGTATTCTTTGGATAAATTATATTTATTTAGCCTGTCCTCTCCTGATGGATGTTTGCATGGTTTCCAACCTTTTGTTATTGAAAGCAATATTGAGTAACCGTGTAGATATATAATTTTGACATTTTGATAGATAATACCAAAGTTCCTCGATAGAGATTGAATCAATTTACATCCCTACCAGCAACATATGAGAGCCTGTTTCCCCAAAGACTCACCAAGAAAGTGTGCCAAATATTTGGGTTTCTGCCAGTCTAGGAGATGAAAAGAGGCAGCAAGGAGTTTTAATTTGAATTTTTTACTTGATTCATGAGGTTGAGCATCTTTCCATATGCCTAAGAGCTATTTTCCCATTTATCCAATATACTGAAGATAACAATGTTGTAAGAAAATATTTGATAAGGAGGCTGGGTTTGAATGCCATACTAGACAGAGATCCTCCCAGGTTCAGGCTCTTAATTAGATTGCAAAGGCTCTTCTTCAATGTGTTCCACTTGTTTAAAAGACATTGGAACAGATTGGTTGAACAATGTCATCACATAAAAGGAGGCTCATTCTAAATACAGATGGTCCCCGACTTACGATGGTTCTACTTTTGATTTTCTTTACTTCATGGTGGTGTGAAAGCGATGCGCATTCAACAGAAACTATACTTTAAATTTTGAATTTTGATCCCTTCCCAGGCTCGCGATATGCAGTATGATACTCTCTGGTGATGCTGGCCGGTGGCCATGAACTTCAGCTCCCAGTCACAAGATCACAAAAGTAAACAATTTATACTCTATAAATGTCCAATCACTATGTCAAAGACATGAAATGAATATAATACTGTATGCCAACTATACTTTAATAAAACAAAAAAGTTTTTAAAAAAATGGTACCCTAAAGTGTACTATGTTGCCAGGGTTCTGTTTTGGTTCAATGCTTCAGACATCCTTCAGGCCCAGGGTACTTTCAGCTGTGCTAATGATTAATGGTGAGTCCCCATACAGCCATTCTGTTTCTTCACTTCAGTACAGTATTTGACAAATGACATGAGACATTCAACACTTTATCATAAAACAGGCTTCGTGTTCAATGATTTTGCCCAACTATAGCTAATGTACGTGTTTTGGGCACATTTAAGGTAGGTTAGGCTGAGCTATCCTATTCTGTAGGTTAGGTTACTAAACACATTTTGTCTTGCAATGGGTTTATTGGGGCGTAACCCCAAAGTCGAGGAGCGTCTGTCTGTACATCCAAATCGCTGACCAACCACCAGTGACCTACCTAATCAGGCCTTCCCTGAAGGAATCTGCCCTGTTCTAGGAGGAATGATAACAATACCCATTAGTGACTGCCTGAGAACTGTTAATTCGACACATATTGGGAGCCTTGATGGATCTCTCACACTTCGGAGAGGGAAAACAAACAAGCAACATCATAAGTAAATCACATAATTTGTTGGAAGGTGATAAGTGCTATGGGGAAGAATAAGACTGGATATGGGGGATCAGGAGCACTAGGGTGCAATTTTAAATAGGGTCATCAGAGCAGGCCTCATGGAGATAATATCTGAACAAAGGAGGAGGAGAGGGTGAAATATGGAGGTAGAGCACTCTGGCAGAGGAAGAGCCAGTGCAAAGGCCATGAGGGGAGGCGCACATATGTAACACACAGGAAGGAAACCAGTGTGGCTGGAGGAAGTGGAGGGAGCGGTGGAGGGGGGGTGCGTGTAAGGAAGAATAGGAGGTATTGAGAGCAGAGATGAATTACAAGAGATAAGATTGAACATTTCTGGACAAAACTGATAAATCTGGCACTCCTTCCATCAGGTCCTGATGTCTAGTTCTTATCTACATCTTGCCCTTGCCTCGGTTATTTAGTTTTCTAGAAGGGGCAGAGGCAATTTAGTGCTCCAGCTGCTCTTGTAGGCAGAGAGAGGAGACAATCTAAAAGGCCCAGGCACATGTGGGCAAGACATACATGCTTGTTGATTGTAGGGTGATGGTTCCTGGCAGCAAGAGGACAATCTCATGCCCTTTCCTCCTGTAATTCTGCTTTTCCTAAGGGCTTCCTTTCTTTGTTTACTTTAAAACCTCTTCTTAGAGTATCACACAAGTGGTTCATCTTATCAGCTCATTTCCCCATTTCTGAATGTCTTCCATTTCAAGTTCACCTTGGGAGGTGATATTAATCACAACTATATCACACACCTCTACAAAGACTCAAACCCTGCCCTCTGATTGCCTGGCCAATGTGTATCAAATATTATCTGTTCCTGACCTTCGGATCCAGGACAAACACAGCTACCCTTCTCAATAAAAATCACTGCAGGAAAAGCAGCTTTTTACACAAGTCTAAGAGGATCTATCTATTCTGCTTCAGAATCAAGAGGAGCAAGACAATGGCACGTGGGACAGAGATGAGCCTTGAGAAACCAGGCCCAGGTTTCTGCAGGGGCACAAGGCCTGATGGGAGAGTCTGCTTGATGCATGGAACACCTCTTTGTGCATGGGCAAAACCACCACCAGTACTGCAGACTTGCCCTATTCTCCATAAAGCTCTCTTTCTTGCATTTCTAAACTCTAGTCTCCTCTTGCTTCATCTTCGTTTCCCCTTCCTCACTCACTAAAAAAATTACAGAACATTGCACATAGGCAGAATGGCTGCAGGTGGGAGAGGTCCTACAATCTCTAGAAATCTCTACAAACTTTGAATGTCATCAACTTTTTTATCCCCTCACTAGTCACTACAGACCCAGAGGAGTCACAGCACTTAAATAATGAAGAATCGTTCTAATAAACACATCCGCCAGGAAAGCACAGAGTTGGGAGCCACATGAAAAGGATCAGGACATGTGTCTGGGGCGCTGATGAAGTGACCCTCAAAAGGCTGGGTCAAAACTCAAGAAAAACTCATGAAGAAGGAAACAAAATAATGACAACACAAAGAATATGACAAGTTGACAATTTGTGGGCTCTGACTTTGGGGACACAGAACCCAGAGGGTTCTTGGGCAGCTCCATCTATAAGAGCTTAAACTCAGCTCCCAAAGGCCTGGAGGTAGCACTGTTGCTTTTGGCATAGGACAGATCAAGGTGTGTGTGAATTCTGCTTCCACCATTTCCCAGCTGTGACATCAGGGTCACACTGGTGGTTTTTCAACATCTGCTTAAACTTAGTTTCCTTTCATAAAAAATGAGCCAGCTATCCGCTTCAGGAGGATGGTGGGAAGCGGAAGTGAAACTTGTGAGCTGTTTTAGCGCTCACCTGGATCTGCAACTTGCACTTCCAATAAATGGCATCCATCAGGACCCGCCCTTGTTTCAATATCGCCCAAGAAGCGTCTTCTACAGATTCTGTACCATTCCTAGTCTGCAAGTTCTACTGTCTATCCTGAACCCCTCCTGATGCCGCTCTGTCTGGCGTTCAGGGTAAAGTCACAACTACCACTGCTCAGCTCCGTACTCCCAGCTTCCCTACACATCTGCCAGGATGCACCCTCTCCTCTCCTCGCGGTCAGACCCCCGTCTTTCTGCAAAACACTCCAGCTGGGTCCGATCCCCTGCCCTCTACAACAGCAGCGCTCCCCTGTAGTGCCTCTGCCTGGTCCCCAGCCCTCTGCCTACCCTGCCCCTCACCTGATGTAAGGGAGGAAGGGGTTGACGTGCCCGGAGAGCACGGCGACCACGTAGGAGATGATGAAGGCGGCGGACGACCAGGTCACCAGGAGGAAGGGGACGAAGGCCATTCCCCTCAAGAAGCACAGCATCGCGCCGCCGGGAGTGCGCGGCGCTCTGCGGGGCCGGGCGCTGGGCTGCTCCGGGCTGCGGCGCGGGGCGAGGGCAGCCACGTGCCGGCCCGCCAGGCGGCAGCCACCGCGCGGACAGCCACGGGCGGCCGGACGGGAGGCTCCGCGACGGCGGGGGCAGGCCCGGCCCCGGAGGGAGGGGAAGCGCGGGGAGCGGAGGAGGACGCGCGCGGCGAGGCGACGGGCCGGGGTAGGTGGGGCCCGGGCGGCCCGGGCTTGTTGCGAAACGAGTGAAGTCACAAAGCCGCGGCCCCGCGGGCTTGGAGGCTCGCGACGACCTCCCCGCCGCGCGGCTCCTTTCGCTTTTGGTTCGGACTCTGCGGGGGTCGGCGCGGGCCGGCGGCGCTGGGACGCGGGCGGGACCGCCCGCCCCGCGGCGCTGGCAGTTGCGCAACTCCGGAGAAACCGATCAACTCCTCGCGGCACCTCCTTCCCTCGGGAGTTCCGGGGTACCAGCCCACGAACACCGAGGGCTTACCCACCCGCGTCCCGCTGCCCGCCCGTCGCCGGGTGGAGGCTGGCCACCGCGTGGTGACATCCACCGCATCCTGCCGCGCTGCTGCTGCCGCTCCCGCAGAAGGGGTCCGGGAGAAGTGTGCCCTGATGTTCCCCGGGCCACGCGGCACGGATGGGACAGCCACCTGGATGGTGTCCACCTGAAAACCAAGAGTGTGTACGGGTCTGGGTGGGACTGAGCCCTACCCACGCTGGTCGCCCCCTTGTGACGCCTACGGTTCTGCTTTCCGCCACCGCGGACTTGGAGTATGTTTCCTAGAAATTAGATCTCCCTTTGCCCGCTCACACTGATCAGGGTTAGCCCAGGCTTGGAGCCTTGACCTAAGATGAGTACTGGTGACTTAATACATTTTAAACTCTGGAAAAGGGATTTGTGTTCTGGGGGCACTTGCCAGCGTGGTAGTTTTGAGATATAATTTAGGGATTCTGAGCCCAAGGTTTGTAGCGGAGGTCTTTGGGTCATTCGTGACCGAACTTCGGCCGCATAACCATTTCTTGGGTGCCACACTCTGCTAGGGGACAAGATACAAAGATTAAATAGTTCTATGAGACCTAGAGAACTGAAATTCAAAGTAAAATAAAATCGTATGGAATATTAGATAGAAGATTTTAAAAAATAGACATATGCACGGAGCTGGGAGTCAGGCCAATGCTGGAATGGAGAACCAGGGAAGAGTCCCTGAAGATATCAGAATGTTCTAAAGTAAATAATTGTTCACCAGGCAAAGAAAGATGCGATGAGCATTCCAAGCCAAGGACACAGGAGAAAATGCATAGACTGAAACTGCTTATTTTTCTGGAATTAAAAAAAACACCCCAATAAGTGTTAAGACAGGGAATACAGAGGTGGACAAAGAGACCATATAACCAGAGCCCTGCTAAGAATCTTCATTTTAAAAATGTGTTTTGGTTTTGGGTTTGTTTTGGTTTGGGTTTGTTTTTTGTTTTTGTTAGTTTGTTGATTGGTTGGTAGTGAAGAGAGTTTAGGTATATGGACAGACTCATATTTCAGGAGATCATTGTGGCTGTGGGGGGAGTGAGCACCATTTTGAATAATGCAGAAGCTTTAAATTAAGGCTTTTTAGAAATTGCAAAAGCTGTCATCCATGGTGATCCATAGTGTACATCTCTACCTAGGTGTCTGTGTTCTGAAACCCACCTTCTCTCTTGGTCTTCCTTCCCCTTCCTTTTTTCCTTTCCTACTCTAATACTGATTAATCTGATTTTAAAAAACCTTCCCCGAGGCAGAGGAATCATGACATCAAATGGAATTCACCTGACCATCTTAACTTTTTACTGCTTAGGTAATTCCCTTAAGCAATCCAATTGACTAATCACCCTTGACACATTACAAGAGTTGTCTGACTATAATAGCAATAAATATTTTGTTTAAAGTATGTATGTATACATGTATATATTTAAAATGAGTATATAATAAATGATACATATATACACATAGTGTCAAGCAGTCCTGAGAAACACAGTGCTGGTTCCCCTTCTAAACGCTTTCAATACCATAGACCTCATAATATCCTTTCCTTGGAATAGTGAAGTTCATATGGTATTGTGGATGCGGGGGAAAAGGGGATGGGTTCTATGGAAAGTAACCTCACAAGGTAATCTGATCAATCTAACTGGGCAGGTCACGGTTGATAGTCATGTCCCAGGACTATAACTTCTTTAGTAAAAGGTTTATCTTTGCCTTAAGTAAGCCCCGCACATTGTTTCTAGGCATCTAGGTTAACAGACCTTTGAAATAAGCCTAACCACCCTCAAGAGAGCACAGAATCTTGTTACCTACCTTGTATTCCAGTCTCCACCTTGCTTTCCTCCACCTCCATGCAATCTTCCTTAACTTCGAATGCATAAAAGAAACTGCAAAACTTATTCTCTGGAGTATTTGAGATCTTGCATATGTTGTCGGTTTGATTCAAGTGAACTCTTATAAAAATTCTCTTATAGGTTTGGACATTTCTTGTTGACAGGTACAAAACGGTAAAGTCCTAGGAAACAATCTTACTGGTGAAGGAAACCAGAATGTCACCCCAAAATATGCTTCTTTGACATAGGAATTAGCTTTGAGCTGCAGGCAATTAAGAAGCAGCAAAAGCAAGAAGAGCTCTCTCCGCCCTCCTCCTTTCTGTCCAAAGGCAGGATATAAATTTCCTTTACCTGAGACTGCTCTAGACTCAGCCCAGAGATGGCACCAGAGGAATCTGCAAACAAATTTTACTCCATTAGTTTCCCCCCATAAGTTTCACCTTTGTCATGTCATTTCTGTACAAATTCATTGTTTCCTTATTAAGATGCTATCTAAAGCCAAGCTCTAGCCATCCCTTTGAGTTACTCATCCTTGATTTTCTCCCATGTATATATGAAATATACATATTAGTAAACTTGTTTTCCTCTTCCTAATTTTTTTTTTATTGTTGTTAAACAATTGCAGAGAACCTAAGTATTTTTCCTATCCTACACTGGGTACCTTTGAATATATAATAAAAGTTGTGCTTCTCCCCTTGAATTGATTCCTGACTTCCTTTCTGTCAAAGGAAGTCACACTGACTCAAAGTAAGGGTCTCAATGGACTGTCCTTTTGAGGATGAAGCCATTCTTCTTTGGTAGCCACTGTTTATTGAAAGGCAGTGTGCTTCCTGATCTAAATAATCCTGACACCAATGCTCAAGTGTCATTCTCTTTTTATGGGTGAGGTAAACAAGGCTTAAGGTAATGCAGCTAATAAATAGAGGTGCAGAACTTAAACCTAGGTCTATCCGACTCATGAGCTTATAACCGCAACTATTGTGAAGAGCTGTTTCACTCTTCTAATTTCTCAAACTCCAGAATTCCAGATGGAAATGCCTCAAAATATATGTAGTTATCTTTTAGTTTTGAATTTTGGTGTATTTGTGTGTGCTTATGCATGGAGATATTTATGCAATTTGAAAACTTACACAATATTCTATAACAATATAAACAACTGAGGAACATCACTTAATGTTGATGGCTGCTGACTAATTAGGGTGGTTGCTGAAGTTTGGGGTGACTGTGGCAGTTTCTTAAAATAAGACAACAATGAAGTCTGCCGCATCTATTGCTTCTACTAATGATTTCTCTGTAGCATAGAATGCTGTTCGATAGCATTTTGTCCAACAAATCCTAGTCCAACAAAATCCTAGTCCAACAATCTTAGTCCAACAAAATTAGAAGCAGAAGCTGGGCACTACATTAGGTCCACTTCTTTTATTAGGAATAAATAATTATGAAAGCAACTTTTTAAAATTCACAATTCAGCAGCTTGGTCACTTGTCATTACTCAACTCTTTAATATCAGATAAAAGAGTATAAAAATTACATTCCCATCACCATGTCTTTAATTATTCTATATATTTTTATTCACAGGAAGTAAAAGCCTCAATTCTCCATTCTAAAAGTTTCGGTAGCCCCTCTCCTTAAATGTAGATTGAACTTAGTGACTTGTTTCTAAAGACCTAAAGTATAGACATTACCTTAACCAGATAATCAAAGTTATGTCACCAGTAATAAATTGATGTTCTGTACATTGATATAAGATCTCATAAAATGATACAATGAGAAAGTACTTAACCTCTTTGGTACTTTTCCTAAAACCTATACTTGCAATTTAATCGTAAGAAGACAACATAAACCCCGATTGAGGGCCAGTCTATAAAATAGCTGATTAGAACCTTCAAAAGTGCCAAGATTATGAAAAACAAGAAAAAAATTGAGAAACTGTCACATACTAGAGGGAACAAAAGAGGCATGATGACTAAACGCATGGCATATCAAACTGGATATTGGAAAAGAAAAAGGACTTTAGTAGAAAAACTAGTGAAATTTGTGTAAAGCCTATAGCTTAGTTAATGGTAATGAGACAATGTTAATTTCTTAGTTATGGCAAATGTACCATGGTTATGTATAAGATGTTAACATTCAGAGAAACTGAGTCTTATATCACCTGCATTTCTGTGCCATCTTGGCAACTTTTCTAAAAATCTAAAATTATTCCAAAATAACCACACTTTTTAAAGTTGCAGTAATTACCCACACACTCAATAAGATCTTATATTTAAAATCTCACACTTCATTAGTCACTTTATGACAACCATATTACTTTTTTTTAGTTTATTCCAGTTTTAGTTCATTTATTAAAATATAGTTGCATACAATATTATATTCACTTCAGGCGTACAACACGCTGATTTGACATTTACACATCTTACTATGTGATCACCACACTAAGTCTAGTAATCATTTGAGCAAAGTTAGTATACTTTTCTAAATTATATTGTAGAAGCAGAAAACATACATTGTAGTGGAAATGATTAGACGTTCACCTAGAAAGATTCCTGTTCCTTTTCCTCCGTGTAATTCTTACTGGGAAGGGATTTCTCATACAGGGACTTCATTTTCTCCTGGTAGGATCATAAGAGTAGTTCTTACCAATAGAAGATATGAGTCACTGCCCAGTACAGGTAGTGAAAAGTGGACATATCTTCTTCGCTTTTTGTCTTCCCCCATCATCTGGCTGGATGACAATGCATATGATGACCTTGGAAGCCATATGTGACCCTGTAAATCTTCACTTCTTTAAAAAGACTTGTTTTCTTTCTCCTTGATTCAAACTGGCCTTGGGCTCACTTGCTTCTTTTCTTTCTTTATTCTTCTGCACACTGCACGGCCACTCCCTCAATCATTAAGCCCATAAATCAGCATCAAAAAGTCTTAGGAACAAAGCCCCAGGTCAATTGACCACAGAAACAGAGTTTCCATCCTCAAACTAAAGATAACATCTTGCACCTCCACACGTGTTAAGGCAGAAGACTCAACCAGCATCTCCATGAGAAATCAGAAAGAACAATGCCACAACTGACATCAGGACCTGATGCAATGATTAACCGCCTCCTACCTTAGCCCCAACCAACCAGTAGAGCCCATGACCCAAACTCTAATGAGTTTCCCCTTATAACCCATCCCCTAGAGGCCACTGGGGAGTCAGGTCTTTGAGCTCTAGCTCACCTGTATCTCTGGGCTCTGGTGCTGTTTCTTTAAACCTCTACTTTCCTTTCTGTAGACTCCTGTGTGTGTCTCTTTTGGCTTTGATGCATGTAGGCAAAACAAACCCCTTGAGTTCAGTAACATATGTTATTGATATAGACTTTAAACCTAGATCTATGTAACTTGATTCTCCTGTCTTGTCTAACTCATCTGAATTGAGTTGATATGGTATTTCTACATTCACAGGGTCAGGTAGATGTTAACAAACATTGCTATGAATAACAAACAAATACAGGAGAACTAAAGAGAATAAAAATTATTGCAAATCAATACATTTAGAATTAAATCAAAATAGTATGTTTTTCAATGAATGGCAGGATCGCAGGATCATTCCGCCCAAGTGACATGTCACACCCTTCCCCTTCAAAGAGTCCTTGGCAACAGTCAGATAAGTTAATCTGAGTGAATGTGTGTAACCATTGCTCTGAAAAAGAGGCACACATATTAATGTGTACCACCTCTTTAAAAAGCACTGTGTATGAGTTCTATTTTCCCTTTTATGATCAAGAATCAACTTAAAAGGAATAGGGGTTAGGTAGAATCTCTTCCTCATATAGTCCAGCTTCTGGGCACATTGTCACAATAGGGATGACATGATTTGGGGTGTTGGTCAGCATGTAAATGGCCCACTCCTGTGTGTGTGTGTGTGTGTGTGTGTGTGTGTGTGTGTGTGTCCTTATTTTGGCAGGAACCCCTAAGCTGTAAATGGATTCTGGGCCCTGTTCCCAGGTATGGAGAGAAGTCACCCCTCTGTTTATAAAGGCATGAAATTTCAACATATTCTCAACATGTTTGAATAGGACAGAGATTATATAGTGAGCCACTTTTCTGGTGCCTAAGCTATACTCACCAGTACATAATTAAACTTTAGAGATTTAGAGATATTGTTGTAGCCGCCAGCCCCCGAAAGACCACCAGAAATCAGTGAGTTATAGGAAACATGCTCTTTATTCAGCCACCTGGGTCTGCCAGGGGTATGCAGACCTCAAATTAAGCAGCCCCAAAAAGTAGAGGTACAGGGTTTTCAACCCTAAATCCCATTCCTCATTCTGTCTTAAACACAAAGGTCTATTTTTCTCTTATTCGCTTCCTGTCAACCCACAGGTTGGTTGTGCAAGCGGGGGGTACAGAAGCAGAAAGTTTATTGTTAGAATGTTATATTCCCATGGGTGATAGCCTATGTTCCCATGGATGATAGCCTATGTTCCCATGGGTGATGGCCAAGCAGTAATTTTCCAGCCAGCACAATATAATGTTCATTTTCTTTTTAAATCGTTCATCTGGCAAACTGTCTTCAGGGGATTCTAGAATGTAAGCTCCATGAGGGCAGGACCTTGTGCTTTGTTCACTGCTTATATCCCCAGGCTTGGGATAGTGCTTGACAAGATGCTTAATATTTGCTGAAGCTATTCACCTCAGCAATGAGCTTTTTCAGGAAGTCTTTCCTAACACCACCAATGTCTGACCTCTGTGCCACTCCTCTACATCCCAAAGCATCCTGGGTGGCTTTTATTATGTGTTTCACAACATTAACTTGTCAGCCTACCCACTCGACTCCAAACTGTGAGCAGGAACTGAACCTCCTATATTTGTTTCTCTAGTGCCAACTACTAGCACAAAATAAATGATTAATAAATGTTTATTGAAAAAATATGAACAGATGAATGCTTGATATTAGTTTAATACTATTGCCTAGAGAATCTGGGTCTTTATATAATTGTACATACCATCAGCATATCAGTATTTCATAAGAGGCACTATTAACCCTATATCACTGAGTACAGAAATCAGAAAGATACGACAAAGGCTTAGACATTTTCATTACTTCAAGGGAGAAAAACCAGAGCCCTTCATGGGAGTGATACCTGTTCATGAGAATGATCTGATAGTTACAAGTTATTATAGGTTTGGACAATGGCACCAGCTACTTTTTCAGTTTCATATTTTCTGGCAGATGTTTTTATGCTACCAGAGATGAAGAAGAGAACACATGTGAGAAATTTGGGAATTTCCATTATGACAATAAGAGTGAGAATTTCTTGTAAATTTTGTTTTTTCTCCCTTCCCCTTATGAATAGTTTCTAAATTAACTTGCAAATACAGGAACTCATATGATCTGCCATTCTTAGTTTAGCTAACCTTAAATCTCTATGTACTTCAACATTCCTACAGAGAGTTTTCTTATGAGGTGCAGCTCATGATTTAGTTATCATTATCTATGGAAAACTGAGGTATAATGCTCAAGTTTACAATAATCTCATGTACAGATATTACAGAGGGGGCTGGAAAGGTTTTGTCAGCTGTTCTTTTGATAGTTCAAGGTGAATTGAATAAGATTTGAAAATAGCTAGGATAATGACAGAAACTTCAGATCAGCAGGGAATTATTTGTCTTCCTCTAATTAGAAAGAAATAATTTTTTTGAAGGACACGTTTCTTTCATAATCCTTTTACTCAATTAATTTAAAATGTTTTATGGAAGAGCCAGTCACCCAGGATTCATGGTTAATTCATTCAACAAACATTGATTGAGGCTGAAAAATTTGTCAGATGTTGTGCTTTGTGATTAAGCATACCTAAGGAGAATATTCAGTGCCCGAAATTATGGTCACGGTGTTCAAATGAACTTGATTTGCTTAGGAGATGTGACTGGAACATGTGAGGATAAGGCTGGGGAGATCACGATGATGGCATTGTGAAAGGCCTTGCATCAGTATGCTAAGGATAATAGTTATAACTGGGAAGCAGTCTTCAAGGAGGTGAAAGTTTAGGAGGGTGGTATCATTATTAGATTTATTCTCTGAAGTGAAAATTCCAGCAGGCCTGGGAGGGGATGGACTAGAGATAGCAGTGGGGATTAATGATGAGTGGGTCCTTTTAACAAATGCTAACAACATAGCCTAAGGCAGTGGATTGTGAATGGAGGAAAGGGATTTAGTGGCCAATTGGATAAATGGAATAGGAGAGAAGAATTATGAAATAGGTTTGGTTTCCTGCTTGAGAGGTTCAGTGCATATTAATCATTAATTGAGCCAGGGAACAAAAAAAGTTTGGAGGATTAGGAGTTTGGTTTTAGATATACAACTGTTTAATAAATAGCGTAAGATGCTTATAGGATACCCAGGTGAAGACAACTACTAGGTAGTTGGAAACTGACCTGGGAGACATCAATGGATGGGTATGGTACACTATAAAAATAGGTGAGATCACCAACGGAGTAAATGCTGAGGTGAAATCATGCATAAGAAGAGAAAAGACTGGTTTGGGCAGATAAGCAGTCATTGACAATCTTTATAAGAAACATTTCAGTAAATGTTGCATTTCAGTAAAAGTTGCATCGACCGAGGCAGTAGGTTCAGATTTCTATTCTAAGATGATAGGTAGAGAATACTACATGAACACAAAATGAGGAGATGGTCACATTTATGGGTTAGGGCAAAATCTTATCTGAGAGAGAATTTGAAGACTCACTAGCAGAGGAAGTAAAGTAATGAAATAAAGTCATGGAAGAAAGGGAGGAAAAAGAAAAGGGAATAAAAAGAAGCAAAAATGTGTTCCCTGTGCAGAAATTTTTCAGATTTGCCAATCGCAGTCACATAATTGCTGTGCCTGTGCTTAAATTGGGCATATTATTCTGGCTAACTTTAATAGCCCAACCCTTAAAGGGCTGGAGGGTTGCATAATAGCAGTGTGATGTATTTCATTTCCAGTAAGAGGTTAACATGTGACCCATGAATGACAGTTCAATGCCACATTTCTGGACAATGAACTGAGTATTTCAGACAAAATCATAGAGCCATAGAGGAGGTCCTTACAGGTCATCTGGCCTCATCCTTTGAATTTATATAAGAGGACATAAAACTAGAGAGGTAATGTATCCAAACTCACATGGCTCTGTACTGGCAGAATCTCCATCATAACTACCATAGTCTAGGTTTCATGTTCTCATCCAGGACACTTGTTTCTACATTATTTTGGTTAAACAATTTTTTAAAAAAGAAAAGTATTTTGAAAACTGGCTCAAAGCACTCAGCAGCAGATCAAAATCTGAAGGAGTGTGCATTCTGATTCCTGCTATGTCCAGTTTTCTATGTTTTTATTCAATTTCATCATCATCTTCTTCATTAATATTAGGTTCTAATGTCTTATTGTCAAAATTTTAAACATTATATCTCAACTACATAAAACCATATAGCTTCTTGATTTTCTTTAAAAGGTGGCAAGGATGATGTGGGAAATCACTCAAAATGTCTAGTTAAAGGATGACGTAACTGGTATAATATGGTAAAAATATCTCCCTTAAAGAGATTTTTCTCTATAATCTGTTTCTTTCTCTTACAAACATTCTTAACTTTAAGGCTGGCAGAGGTTTACTGCCTCAGAGAAAGGGAGGAGAAGTACTAGCTTTAGATTAAGAAATATAAGGGAGGGAAAAAAGACTTTTTCCTCTGCCTATTTTAGGTTATCTGGCTGGGATCTTGTAAATTAGACTGGCAAAAGACAGATTAATGAGAGAAAAACGAACAAGTTTATTGACATGTGCAACACACATGCACAGAGGAGTACTCATGAAAGAGAAACCCAAAGTAGTACTTGAACTTGGGCTTAGATACCATCTTAGGCTGAACAGAAGAAACAGGGTTTTGGCTTCTGGGTTGGGGGAGGGAAGGAAGGAGGCAAGCTTCGGGAAGGTGACAAGGGAAAGTATAATAAATAAGGATTGTTTGATAAGATTTACACAGATTTAAGTGAAAGCTTTCTTGTTGATGAGATTTAGGGGTCTTTCTCTTCCTACTAAGACCCCTATTTAAAATTTTTCAATTTTAAATTGGAAAAGACAACTTTTCCAATTTAAAATTCCTTTGTAAATGTAAATTTTCTTTACAAAAGGAAAACTGGTGCCCTGTTTTTAAATTTATTTATTTTTTTCATCTGCTGGTTCTCAATTGCCTCTAACTCAAAACAACTCAGATGCCAAAAAGTCATATTTTAGGGTGGCATTGTTGTAGCCGCCAGCCCCCGAAAGACACACGGACCACCAGAAATGAGTGAGTTATAGGAAACATGCTCTTTATTCAGCCAGCTGGGTCTGCCAGGGGTACGCAGACCCCAAATTAAGCAGCCCTGAAATGTAGAGGTACAGGGTTTTTAAGCCCTAAATCCCATTCCTCATTCTGTCTTAGACACAAAGGTCTATTTTCCTCCTATTCACTACCTGTCAACCCACAGGTCGGGTGTGCAAGCGGGGGTATAGAAGCAGAAAGCTTACTGTTAGAATGTTATGTTCCCATGGGTGATAGCCTATGTTCCCATGGGCGATAGCCTATGTTCCCATGGGCAATAGCCAAGCAGTAATTTTCTAGCCAGCACAGCATATGCCGGTACCCTTCAGGAAGAAGGAAGATTTTCTAAAAGAGAAATCTACCCATTGTGACGTTTCCTCTGGTCTAGTGGTGCAGAGTGTGGAAGATGTAGGAGAAGAGATTAGAGGCCAAGATCCTTACTTTGCACGCAGCCCCTGTTCCCTGTGGAAACTCAAAAGATTAATTAGAAAAGGGGAAAACAACAATTTGCAATGAGAGGATAAACCACATACAAAGGGGGCTCTGGCCTTGAAACCCAGGGGGGAGGGGGGCAATCGAGTCCAGGGCTCATGCTGCCTGTACCGCTCAGCCAATAGATCCACACAAGAGTTGAGATATTTAGAATAAGCGTTCATTGTCAGAGCACCAGTGATCTGAGAAGGCTGCAGGTTAAGACCTTCAAAACTGCCTTACTTTCTTGGCCCAGCTTAGAGTATTTAGGGGAAAATCTGGGCAGTATTCCCCAGAGGCTGCATGATGGTTGGGTGGTGGAGAGGGTGTTGGTGGTCTGTTGTGTTTCATGAACCTATCCCTCTTGCAACGTGGTCCTCTGATGGCATTAGCAACCCAGGAACAAAGATGGGAGCAGTCAGGAAAGGATGCTAGACCAGAAGGACTGTGATCAGTAAGCATAAGGACATTAATCATAAGTTTCAGGGCAACTTTCTGTGACAGAGGATGTTCTAAGCTCTGGGCCAAGCCACTGGGGACAATCTATTGTTCAGCTATAGGGCAAGGAAATGTGAAGCTGGGGACACTGTGAGGCTTCTACTATGGGGATCCTAACTGGGTCCTTCTTCAGGCTGGCTTCTTGTTTTGAAATGGATAAAACGCCATTCTACAGAGTGTTCCTAGGCTTGCTCAGTGTGGATGAAGGGATGTAACAGTAATTTAACGAGACAGAGTTAGCCTCTCTTGATGGCTTAAAGAAAGCCAAAAGCCCTCTCCCTCACATATATTTTGGGGAGTGGAAGAGAATTGAGTGGGACCTGCCATGGGGTTGCGGGGAGTAACCTGGTAACCCCTGCCACAAATCCGAGAGAGACAACACCTGAGCCTCTGATGTAAGGCCAAGGGGCCACAGGTAGGTGCCGAGTCAGTGTTTGTGGATCACCGGGCCCCAGCCCCACCAAGAGGACAGGCCAATAGTCTTAATACGTTGTGCTCCAGGAGAAAATGACCCCAGGGTTCCCAGTAGCAGGCATACCTGGGACATCAATACTAAGTTGAGCAGGGACCCTGAGGCCCACCAGTGTTTCAAAGCCTACAGAAAGATCCAATTATGGATACAAGGCCTCCCTCTTTCTGAAAAAAAAGGGCACATGGCTTCTCCCAGCTTGAAAAGTGAGGAGAAGCAGAGTTTGCCATCCCAAAATATGCCTTTTGGAATATTGATTATTTTAATCTGGTTATTTTTAGGAGTCAAAAGCTCAAAAAGAAACTTTAACCTTACCCCTGTCGAACAAGAAAGAACTGAGGCTGCAAAGTAAAAGTTTATTTGGGGTCTTTATGTATTCAAATTCAAGATTCACAAATTCAAGAGGAAACCTGAGATGCGCTCTAGAGAAGACAAAGAAAGATAGGGCTTATAAAGGAAAATGATGCAAATTACAGAAGTTGATTTGAAACTTTTCCTATTGGCTGACTAACATAGCATTCTGACTAGTCTGAGAAGGGTTGGTCAGGTCCAGGTGGCAAGGCTCTGATGCAGGCATTGGCACAGAAACAGGGAAGTAAGATCCAAATGTGGCCTTGTGAGCAGAGCACCGAAAAATTTCAAAAGTTCAAGTCTTACCTGGGTGTGGACATGTATAAGTTCAACTTCCCTAATGGCGTCCCAACTCCATTTTAGGGCCCCTTGACAGTAGTGACTCTATTTTGGATGCTTCTGTTCCCAACCCGAACTGCTGAAAAGAATTTAGATAGAGGAAGGGATCTAGGAAGGGATCTATTATCCTAAGTTAACTGTAGTTTAATATGAACTGGTGTGTAATAGACAAGGAAGAGCCTAGCAAGGCCTGTTTGATCGAAATTTTCTCTGTGTTAAAAATGGCCCAGCAAACATTTATTTACCAGACATTTGCTTTTTCATCTCCATGTGAATTTCCTTCCTGCCCTTTAAAGTCCCTAACCAAACCACCACCCTCAACCTGCATACTCCCCTCTGCAACCTCCAGCCCTTAGCTCCAGATGACATATAAGCCTTAACTACCCAATCTTTCATCAGGTCTCATAGTCTTATGGAATCCTTGTTTGTACATATGTAATAAATTTGATCATTTTCTTCTATTAATCTGTCTCATTTTAATTTATTAGTCCAGTCAGAATTTACGAGGGTGGGAGGAAAAAAATTTTTTTTCCCCACGAAAGTAAGAGGAGGAAGGAGGATGAAACAGCTCTGATGTGGAGTTAGAGGTTAGATTATTTAATATTTATTCAGCAAGAGATAGTTTTAACCAATAGAAACTAAGATACCTTTACTTGGAAAGTTTAACTCTGTGGTACCCCACTTTACTGCTTCCCTTCTCCCTCTAACAAAGTGGGGCGGAGGTTAGTGAGAATGTCTGGATCAATAAGAAAGGAAGGAAGGAAGGAAGGAAGGAAGGAAGGAAGGCTGAAGAAGGAAGGAAGGAAGAAGGAAAGAAAGAAAGAAAGAGAAAGAAGGAAAGAAAGAAAGAAAGAAAGAAAGAGAGAGAGAGAGAGAGAGAGAGAGAGAGAGAGAGAGAGAAAGAAAGAAAGAAAGAAAGAAAGAAAGAAAGAAAGAAAGAAAGAAAGAAAGAAAGAGAAAGAAAGAAAGAAAGAAAGAAAGAAATACAAAGGACCTACAATTAATTACAGTTTCCGATATTTAAATTTTTAACTATCTCATTTAATCCTTACAGCAGCCTCATAAGACACATAGGTTATCATTTACCCACTTGACAGATGCGGAAACTGAGGTTTGAAAATAGTAGAGGGGACCAGGTATCAAATCTGCTTTGATTGATTCCAGAGACTACTCTCTATGTTCTCCCTGTAGGTCTAGTAGAGTACTTAACAAAAGGTAAAGTTCTAGTAATTAGTTGATTAGTTGTGGTTATGTGTACCACCCCAAACCTTTATGTCTAGGAAATCTCAAGCATCGCTTATTCTTACAAATATTTTTTGAGTGCTTACTATGTGTCAGTCTTCTTCAGGAAGAATAATTATTATAGAAAAATACATACGATCTGAGATCCCCCCAGTCCCCCCTCAAAAAAAAATGGAAAAGATGAATATAACTCGTAAAACATGGATATAACTTAAAACAAAACAAATCATGTACGTGAATTGGAAAATTCTCTAGTGCTGGCTAATATTTAAAGTATTTAGAACAGTGTCAGGGAAATAGTAGACACACAACAAATACTAGACTTTGCTGTTATGATAATGATAATTATTTTGCTGTTATAATATCATTATACTACTTTATCATCATCATCATCATCATCATCATCATCATCATCATCATTACTACTACTACAGAAAGAGTTGCAAAAGCTCTATTAGAACGCGCCACGATTTAGGGGCTGCGTTTGTTTAGCTCAGTATAACCTCAGGGCCTGGCACACTACTGGTACATGTTAAACCCTCAATAAAAAAATTTGCTGCAATTCATGCATGATATATTTATATAGCAAGCTGTAGATCAATGTGTATAAGATTAATTTTTAACGGTAATTTAGTGGTGAAGTGTTTAGGGATGATGTTTACCAATCTCTACAACTTCCTTTGAAATGCATGAAAAAAATAAAAGATGGATTGATGAAGAGGAATTGGCATAGATGTTTGAACAGTTTCATGAAAAAGCAAATAAGGCCAGAAGTTAATAATAGAAATTAGGTGGTAGTTACAAGAGTTTTACTGTACAATTCTTTAAACTTTTTTGTAGGAATAAAAAAAGCTCTGTGTGTGTGTGTGTGTGTGTGTATAGTAAGCATGGAAGAGAACTTACAGGGTTTCTCAGAAGGAGTGTTTGTGGCATTCCAAGTGGAACAACGTTCTATCATGTGGGACTCTCTAGGGCATTGCAGAGTTGTTAACATTTGAACACTACTCCCTCAAGAACCATGGAGCTCTCCAATCCCTGTGACAACCAAAAATGCTCTCACACATTTATAAATGCCTAAATGTTGAGAACCAGATCCATATAAAGCTGGTAAAAATGATTACTTCTTTGTAGTTTCATTTAAGAGGGAGATGGGGGGAGGGAATATTATTTTTAATGTAATTACATTAAATTACATACATTTTAATTACATAATTACATAAATTAATTTTAAAATGCTTAAACTTTTTTTTAAACAAATCTGCAAAAAAAATAATAATTGTCTGGAAGAATATGCATCATATTATTAACAATAGTTAGAAGTGGCAGCAGGGCCGTGGAGAGAAAGGAGTCTTTAACTTTTTACTTTACACATTTTTATTGTTTTTATTTTTTATGAGAGTGAATTGTTTTGGGACAACGTAATTTAAAGATCAATCTGCAAAAGTAAAAAGTAAGGTGAAACATTTACAGAGGGAAAAAATAGTGAGCTGCAGTAGATTTTTTCTTCTTTGGCCTATTCTGTACTAAGAATATAATACTTTCATAATAAGAAAACTACACTAAACTTCAGTTAAAAAGAAAAAGTAATCTTTTGAAAAAGAATATTAAAATTAATAGAAATAATGCATGTAAGTAAATATTTACTAAGCAGACAGACACTTTTGGTTCTTTACCATATTTATTTGAAATTGTCTGCACAGGAAGTTATTCACTGGTACTTTTTCACCAGAAAGAGAATAGTTTGGCTCACAGCTTCCATTCTTGTTACTAGGATGATTGAAGCCTCAGTGATGTGCTTGCTGAGACTGGGCCATCTTTGGGAATTATCATTGCGGATGCTGCCACTTAGTGGTGAAATATGTTGACTATTTGTTGTTAAAATATGTAATTTGGACAAGGGACTTAGGCAAGTTTTAGGCAAGTTTTATTCATTTTACAAACATTTCCTGAGTCCCTAACCTAATAGAACACTGATGGGGACAGGGAGGATTCGAAAAAGTATGAGGAACAGGCCCTGCCCTAAAAATGCTTGCAGTCTTGTTCAAGAGACAAGGACAGATTTGAGAATGTCCATGAAACCAGGGTGCAATATTGAGTGTCATAAAACCATAGAATTTCACATTTATAGAGTCGTCCTATTCAAACCCATGAAATGGTTAATGCCAAACATGGAATTAAGAACTTACAATCAGAACAGATCACTGATTAAGGGTTGGAGTGCTTTCTGAGGTTCCAGCCTGGGAGACTGGGAGAATAAGAGCACTATCAACAGATGCACAGAAATTAAAACAGGGAGATGATTTAGGCATTAAGATGATGAGATCGGTTTTAGACATTGAATGTGCAGGACAATAGGACATCATGTTGGCTGTTCTTCATTTGCTTTCAGATTCATTCCCACATTCCTTGTTGACCCTGTAGATGGCTTTACTCAATGGTCTCTCCTAGTTGGCGTCAACCAATGAGAGGTATTAGTAAGAGATTGAGGGGTGGAAATAAAGTTTGGGGTATATCTTTTCCCTGTTCTCTCACTGCCTAGCCACATCCCTTCTCACGGTGGCTGCATTTCCAGTCCACTACTACAACTCCTATTGGGCAGCCCCCCTTCCACAGCTCCAGTTCTCAGATGGTGTTCTGATCACACCATTTCCTTGAAGACACTGTTAAATATCTCACTTCCTTTAAGACATTTCCTTAAAGACACTATAATTTGCCATGGAATAAAAGATGGAGAAGAGCAGAGGTCAGAGGTCTAGTCTATGTGCACTGGACCACCTAGAGAAGCCAGGAGAAGGACTATAACCCAAGAAAGGGAGTTATCAAAGATCTTTGAGAAGAATCAGGAAAGTATTCTGTACTGAACACCAAGTAAGATGTGTCAAGAAGGGGTTGTTTGGATGTGGTTCCACAGTGTAGCGGTTAGCCCATTTGCTTTACACGCAGAAAGTCCTGGGTTCACACTCCAGTGGAACCATGATTCATGGTCTACGGCCATGCCACCCTGAACAAGCCCAATGTCTGATCTTGAAGCTAAGCAGGGTCAGGCTTGGTTAGTACTTGGATGGGAGACCACTTAGGAAGACCAGGTGCTGTAGGCATAAATAATAAATTAATTAATTAATTAATTAATAATAATAATAAAAGGGATTGTTGAAGACACTGTCAAATACTACATAAGGATCCAGGAGAAGACAATACAAAAATACTACTAGATTTGTTAGGGTTCATTATTTCAGTGGTATTTTATTATTTCAGAGGGCAGTTTTAATAGAGTAAGGATAGAAAGCAGGTTGCCAAAGGTTAAAGAAGGAACCCAATTTAAAAACGGGCAAAGGATTTGAATAGACATTTTACCAGAGATGATACACAAATGGCTAATAAGGAACCAAAAGATGCTAACATCATTAGTCATTATGGAAATAATGGAAATGCAAATCAAAACTACCCTGAATGACTATAATTAAAATGACAGACTGTGCCAAGTGTTGGAGAGGACAGAAGAAACTGGAACTCTCCTGCATTGCTCGTGGGAATGTAAAATAGTGCAATGACTTTGGAAATATTTTGGCATTTTCTTAAAAAGTTAACATAAACTTATCATACAACCCAGCAATTCTATTCCTCTATATTTATCCAAGAGAAATAAAAACATAAGTCTGCCTAAAGATATGTTTGTGATTGCTCAGAGCAGTATTATACATAATAGTCCCAAACTGGAAACAACACGGATGTCTAACAACTAGTGAATAGATAAATGAAATGTGATAGCATACAATGGAATACTACTAAGCACTGAAAAATGAACCGCTGATACATGCTACAACATGAATGAACCTCAAAACATCATGCTAAGTGATAGAAGCCAGACACAAGAAACTAGATATCCTAACTATCGTATGATTCTATTCCATTTTCTAGAAATATCTAGAAAAGACAAATTTAGAGAGATAGAAAGCAGATCTCTGGTTGCCCAGGGCTGGAAGTGGGAATGGGGATTAACTGCAAACAGGTACAAAGGAACTTTTCGAATAATGGAAATAGTCTAAATTTCAATTCTGGATTAGGGTGATAGGTGCACAACTCTATAAACTTGTTAAAATTGACCTAAAATAGATCAATTTTATGGTATGTAAATTGTACCTCATTAAAACTGGCTTTTAAAAAAATGTTAAATAAAGACTCTTCAAGGAAATTGAAAAAGATGAAGATGGGAAATGGAAATTGAAACAAAAACATTACACGATTGCTCAACAGATGCTGACTTTTTGTTTATTTAATCTTATCTGAGAGAATTTGTCCTAATGCAAAAGCATATTTCTATCTTATCTAGAGAAAATTCCCAAAATTAGCAGTGAATCTGTATGTTGTAAAGTGAAAATAAAGCCAAAAAGAATGATTTTACCTATTGAATGTAGATCTATACGAAGTGAGATAGAAAACATGAGTAAAACTAGTCCTATCTCATCTCAATTGTAATTTTAATGCCACTGCTTTAAATTAAGAACTCAAAGGGTATATTCGTCCTAGAAAGGAATAGAGTCCACATTGCAAGGGAATGTAGAGTGTAGCTTTTAGAATTTTTGTTTGTTTCACATGCTCCTCACAGTGGAGTTACTGGGAGGACCCTGCAGCTAGTTTGCACTTGATAACAGAAGAAAAGATAAAAGAAAATCTATTTTTCTTTTTCATGAGCTTTCTTCTATTCACATTAACCTTAATATTTGCTAACCTTTTCTCCTTTGTAACCTCTAGAGATTCTTACTATAGTCATTTCCTTATCCTTGTAGCCTGAAAAGTCAGAGGCACCAGTTATATTAGTCTTTTACTGTTAACTCAGAACACAGCCTCTCCACATACTCAGAAGACTTGAGAGCTGCCCGGCCAGCAGCCGAGGAAGGCAGTATACAAAGAGCTTTCAGCAGTGCCTGCTCCCAAGGACATTTCCTGCTGCTCCCATGGACGTTATCTGCTCCTATAACCAAGCAGCACATCTTGCTCCCATCCCATGGCTGCTCCCCCAGTGAGAGAAGCCCTCCCTCTGCTTGTGTGCACAACAAGAACTCTGCTTGCTCTTGGTAAGTGGCAGCTTTCCTCCTGCAGCTCTGACTGGCCGGCTGCTGCTGAAGCTTCCCTGCTTCATGAGTAATAAATGGCATTTCTCACCCCTTTGGTCCTTCTGGTAGTTTTTCCGGAATATTCAAACCCAGTGCAAGTTCCAGGCCTGGGGCTCCTGCGTTACACTGTGGCATTTGTATTTTAGATAAACTCACTCTGGAATATGGTGCCTTTGCTATACTAGCTGGGATCACTTTGATTTATACTGTTTTCTTAATTTTGGTTACAGTGACTATAATAAATTTAGAGAATTGCCAAAACATTATAGTAAAATATCAGAATGCCCCTGAGAGTCTTCTAGAAGGCTGACTTGTGCAAGATGCAGGTCTTCCAACTTAATTATGAGCTTAATTAACATTGCAATGAGTTGGATAGTCAGTGTTTGAATATACGTGTTGATTGCTCACTGCTTTTAGGAAACTAAAAAGCAATAAGAAAATCACAGAGATCAGAAAGTTCTAAAGGCTTGGAGATCAGGAAACGGATCTAACTTTCATACATACGGTAAGAGTTAGCTTTTGCAAATAGGTAGATTCTACAAAGTATATCATGGTGGGCTTGATAACGATCCTGGGAAACATTTGGAGCCTCTTGTTAAATGGATGGCTCGCAAGAACTTAACACAGGGAAGTGATGAGGAGCAGGTCGGGGAGAGAGAGAATATATATTCTTTTTGAACGCACCTGAAACACTCACAAAAATGGGTCATGTGCTAGGCAAAGAAGGAAGCCTCAATAAATTCCAAAGAATCAGTATCATACAAACTACATTCTCTTACCATGTGTTGGTCAGATTAATTATTTGTAGATGAAAGAATCCACTCACTGATTTAAACAGAAAGAGATTCAGTCTGTTCACCCATGAACCATCAGGAGGACTGAACAACAACACTTTAGGTTGAATTTGTAGGAAGAGCTCCCAAAATCTCAGCGGAACTGAGCTGCCGAGGGAGCCGCTCACTCTGCCACTTCCAACAGCACACCACATCTGCGCCGACGCACAAGCTAAAATAGGTGCCCTTGGCCCTGCCTCTCTTTCCACGCCACTCACTCCCAGATCAAAACCTGTAAATTCATCTGATTAGGAGACTCTAAATCTCATCCAAAACCTTGATTTCAGGAATGTGCCAGTTCTCCCCTGTTGCGTCTCAGCTCCAAATTCACCCTTTCAGAACCTGCTCTGGGATAATGGACTGGACTCTAAAGCATTTCTTCTTTGTCGTGAGTATGATATTAGGCTTTGCCAGTAGAGGGCGTCAGAGAGCTATCGCACGAAGAAAGGGGTTCTTCCCGATTCCAGCTCGTGATTTTGCTTTTTCTTCCTCCTGTTACGCGAGGGGTTAGTGTATCATTAAGTGAGGACATCAGCGGTGTTCTGCCCCGCCATGCACGCCCAGAGAGCACAGCTGCCACTCTGGCCTAGGCCTGGAACCACCTTGCTGCAGTTCTCCTGATGTGGACACTGTGCGTAGGACTGGCACCCCTGGCGGAGCCTGGACTCTCAGTGTGCACTTGCATCCCATGCCAACATTTATGGGATGCAATAAAATTAGCATTTAGAGGGACGTTTATAGTTTCGGAACATTTATAAAAACCAATAAAGACAGCAAATTAAGCTAAGTATTAAATTTGAGAAACTTGTTTAAGAGCGATGGAGCAAATTCACAGTGTAGGAGGAAAAGAAATGAAAAAAAAAAAAGGCACAAATCAATGGAAAAAAAAAAACCATGAGAAATAGAAAGAGCCAAGAGTAAGCAAAAAATTATTTAGAAAAAAATTGAAAAGAGATGAAGTAATACACAAAATGAAACAGAGTCAATAACAATAAACATAACAGAGATTTGAAAATCTAGATGACTTGAGTCCGTTTCTGGAAATCCTTCAAACCAAACTATTTGATCCAGGTCCTGACACGTTTTCACAGTGAGTTCTACTTCAAAAGTTAGATTTGTTCTCCATATCATTCTAGTTTCCTTTAATAACACAGTGAAATCCAATACATCAAAACTTCAGTTTGCCAACTCTATATTTGGTACTTTTATCAATGTAAAATATATTCATTTATATAATACATTTTATCAATTGGCTACTACAGGCAAAGCTCACTGCTTTTAGAAAACTGTAGGTGAAATATACAAAAACCCCACAAGAATATAAGCATCATAAAGGCAAGAGACTTGCCCATGTTATTCATATCTTATTTATATCCCCACCCTTAGCATTGCACTTTGCCTGTAGTAGCCAATTAAATAAAGTATGGTCATACTTATGTGAAAATTATGTATATATGTTTATATATATGTGATGTATTTGAAATCACACACACAAAGATAAACAGTGGGACATGTTGTATTTTGGCTCTTACTGTTCTATCAGAAGCAATTGAATTGCTTAATAATTTTGTTTTATTTACTATTTTTCAAAAAATTAAAAACTGTCTTGGTTTTCTTTTTTAGAAAAGGAAAGAAAGGAATGAGGTCACTTGTAAGAGACATATATTTTACGAACACCATTATTTATCCTGAAAAAAGGAAGAGGCGAAATCAAAACATGTTTCTTGGAAACAAGCAAATTTTTCAGGCCTAAAGCTGAAAAGTAAAAGCATTTCCCAATGTGATCATTTTATCTTTTTGCCTTGAATAAAGCAAGGACTCAGCTAAATATAGATTTATCAGGAGTTGTTTCAACTTTGCTTAATCTGCTAGTTAAAGCTCTTTGTTTAGGTTCTATTACCTTATTAGCTCAAGGTAAGGCCTTCCAGGTACACGATCTCCAAATACAACATGTATGTTTTGTAGGCTCGGGGCAGGAGGTTCTTCTTTGTGCAGGTTTGTTTAATTTGGTTATCCATTTTTCATCAAAGCTGAGCAAAAGAAGACCTAAATATGGTTGATGTTTTTAGGGCCCAATAAAAGCGTTTGCCTTGTCTTCTGAGTTTTGAACCAATTGAGAAAGCCGTATAAGGTACCGACAGATGGCGATCAAAGCCTCAGCTTTAGCATTGATAAAGTTAATTGGAGAATATTGTTGTACCTCTGTAAAACAAGTGGAAAACCCATATTTCATCTGTAAATGAGACATACTTTGTAGGCTCTTGTCCCGGCCCTGGCACTATTTCTCCCAGGGTTAGCACATAGAGCATCGGAACTCCTATTCTGGCCAACCAACTCAGTTTTCCTCAACCTCACTGGTCAGATACATTCCTCATCTTCCGGGGTGAGAAAAGGCAAGACAGACCAGGAACGTTAATAAAATGTCGAAATGAAATATAATCATTGCAAACCCCTTGAGACATAAGCCCACTGGTTTTATTCCATTAGTGTCTCTTCTTCTACCTGAAGACCCTAAACAGACGCTACAGTCTAACTCCTTGTCCCAAGTGGGCTGTTAACATTTCTGAGGCTCTCTTGTAGCATTCTAACTGATTTTGATAAGATTCTGCCCATCCCTGAGCAAAGAACTTAGAAGTACAGAGGGATAAGATGAGGAAAGAATAAATCTTGCTTAACCAATCTAGCCTCAGTTTTAATCTCAGTAAAATCCAAACTGTTAGTCAACAGTCTGTCTGTTGCTTTAGTTAGTGCATCACATACTCAAGTACCAGACAGATAATATCATTGAGGCAATAATATAACTGGGTGACTTAGGCGTAAGAATACCTTCATTTCATATACGCAAAACCTCTTTTTCACTTGAATCGTGTGGCTTTCTCTGCCTTCCGTTTAGCATTTTTTATAAAAGTATGTGGGCAAAGAAATGTTTCTCACCTAGACAGTAAATTACAGCACAAGCATCATGATAAATGTCAACTGACCCTAAACCTCAAAGTTGGGGAGACGAAACAGTGAAATAAATCATGGTGAGCACATGTCTTACAGAGCGGGCAGGCAGTCTCTATTTAGCCACAGCTGATTGTTGTCATGTGTAAGTGTAGCCCCAGTATGGCCAGATTTTTCCATTTATTCAAAAAATGCTAGAAATTAGAATTAGGATTTGTAGTGAAATCTCATTATTTAAAACATATTTTTTAAAACTTGCTGGTAAAATAACACTTATCTGTAGGCCATAGGTTTATCATGTGCGATTTATATTTAAATTACTTTTTTATACCCTAGCAAAAGATTAACCTTTTTTTTAATCAAAAGAGTTTTCATTATGTTTGAAGTTTTCATCTTAATATTTAAATAACTATTCAGAAAAAAAAATATTGAAAATAAAAAATACTTTTCTTGATTTTGTTGTGGATCTTGTAGTTAGAAAATTGGAAAAGTTCACCAATAATAAGAATATAATTTCTTGGGAATAAGGTAATACATTTCCATAAACTTTATAGCTTACCGGAGCCTAAAGATATTAACCTCTTAATTTTCCTTATTTTTAGTAATTATTCTATTTTGGAAATGTATTTAAAATATGTGCTGTATGCCTGTTCCTCCTCTGGTGTCTCCCATCTAGAGAATCAGCACTGTCATTTATTTAGCTGTCCATGCCAAGTTTTTGAGTCACAGTTGACACCTTTCCCTATTACATCTGATCCATCATCAAGTTCTGGCAGTTCGATTCACTAAGTACACTCAGGGTTCTTTCCCTTGACATTGTCCCAATCCTCCTCCAAGCCACTATCAACTCTTGCCTGCATTCTCCAGCAGCCTCACCCATAGGGTGCCAGAGTTAGCAAATGAAAATACAGGATGCCCAGTTAAACTTGAATTTCAGATAAATAACAAATACTTTTTTTAGTATTAAGTCCCAAATATTGAATGGGATATACTTATACTAAAAATAACTTATTTGAAATTCAAATTTAACTGTGTGTTCTGAGTTTTATCTGGCAACTATACTTCTACCAATCTCACTTCAACTCCTTGGGTCCCCACCAATGATTTTTCCATACCGCAGTTATAATTCTTAAAATTCTTTTCTAATTATGTCACTTTTTGAGTTTTATTAAAATTCTTCATGATCTTTAGGATTAAGTCCTTTATTCTTAATATGGCCTTCAAGGCCTTGCCAACCTCTCCAGCTCCAACTGATTACACCTCCAGCCCTTCTTGCCTTAGATTAGAGCCTTCTATATGCCCGTGCTGCCTAGAATGCATTTTCCTTCCCTTCCTTACCCCCCGCCCTCATATTTACTCCTCAAGCCTTGGCTTCAGCATCACTGCCTCCAGGAAGGCTTCCCTGATCTCTCAGGCTAGCTTAGTTCCCTCACAATACTAAATCAATACTTATTTGTCACTTCATAGTACAAATTCCAGGAGAGCAAGAACTGTGTCTTCCTTAGGGTACCCTCTAGATACTAAGGTCACTACGAGGTAGCCTCAGTGCCTAGTAAAATACCCAGCACAGAGTGTTCCTTGATAAATGATAAATGAATAAACACTAAACATTACTCAAATTTTTCACCACTATGTGACCCATTATCCTATTATACTGGGAGCTACTGGTGCCTCCACTATATCTCTATGCTCTTGCCTCTACACTATTGATGATTATACTTTTTTGAACCAGTTTAACTCCTTTTATTAAAAAATATTTTTTTCTCTCATTTTACTCAAGATCATCTGTTAACAGTCACTTCTTGCTTGGGGGAGGTATCTTTTCTGATTTACTATGGACTAAGAAACCAGATAACAAAGCTTCTCAGAATTATATTTATTGGATTTTGAGAAAGAGGCTGAGGGGTTCTCCTAAAAACAAAACTCATGGGTTTCAGTGGGTTTCTGAGTCTTTTTGTTGTCTTGGTTTTTCTGGCTCTTTCCAGTTGCCAGATAAAAGACTCCCAGATAAATGAGATACCACTGTGTATTTTTTACCACTGTTCAGAAACTGGTAGTTTAAAATCATTTCTACAGAATTTATACTGCTAGATTAATCTCTTTGAAGTACATATTAAATCAGTTCATTTTCCTGCTGAAAAGCCTCGGAGCTTATATAACAAAGTCAAATGCTATACTCTTTTCTTGACTTTTCCAACACTTAAAATGTTCCAGGCACTTAAGAACTTTCATGAATTATTTTATTTAACCTTGCTACTATCTCAAAAAGGTAGCCACTACTATGGATATATTATATTACACCCATTTTTTTTCTTTTCTTTTCTTTTTTTTTTAGCTCAAATTCAACCATGGTGGCTCGGGGGGAGAGACAGAATGAGCAAGAAAGAGTTCTCTAGAAGAAAAGACTTTGACAATACTCCTGACATCCTGGATGATCTCTATTTGGAGCATAAAGAGATATAAAAGAAAAACATTAAAGGTAAGTTGTACTACAACAAAGCATACTTTCTTAGAAGCATAGGTTCTAGGGCAGGGCCAGGACTAGGGTCCAGGACTAGGAGAGTGAAGCACTTGCCTCGGGTGCAAAATTTAAAGGAAAGCCCCAAACTCACTAAACAAGATGAATAATACTTTAATGCAATATTTAAAGAGATCAAAATTAATGTGTCATGTCCACAAAGAACAAAATATCAACATTTTAAACAAAGAGAATCTGCTCTTGCATTTGCTGGACTTACCTCCCCCTAATTCCAGCCTTCTTCTAGAGCATAAGTATGGGGTTTGAACCTCAGCTCTGTCATTTACTGGTTGTGTGATATTAGACAGTTATTTAACCTCTTGGTAACTTAGTTTCCTCATCTGTAGAATGGGGATAATAATGCTATCTACCTTGTAAAGCCATTGTGAGGATTAGATGAGTCCCCGCCATAGTAGATGCTAAGAAAATATTGGCCATCATTACTAAGGAAACGAACATCGTTAAGAGAGAACTCGGTCCTGTTGAATGGTAAATGGTTTTATATCTATTATCATGCTTGAAAAGACCTAGGAACTGTATGTGTCTTTACAGCTGCCATAATTTTTGTCATGTATGTATAACATGTATTAGCTTCTTCTAAAGAAGGATTAAAAGAATTGACTAAAAAGTGTCAACACTTTAACCTTGGATTGGAGCGAAGGTAATCCCTTTTACAAGTTTTTTAATCCCATTCGACCATGCAGTTGAGTATATTCTCAAACTGGTTCTGAGGATAATTTTAAAAATGCTATGAATTATGGCAACACTGGGTAGGTGTACAGTTGCCCAGGGTGACGAGATTTAAGACAAAAATCATATTAACTAGGGTATATTTGGAGAAAAAACGATCTCTTCGAAATAAGAGGCACTGAGGCGTAGGACCTAGAAATCATCTGGTGTTAAAAGTGGAAATAACTGAGCACCCCTAGGTGGGCTCCCCTCCTGTACTTGGCACAATTTCTATCACCACTTGTTTTTTGTACATAGTGGTTTACATGTTTATCTCAACTATACTCTCTGGGAACAGTGGACAACGCTAATACATTTTTGAAAACCCGGCACCAAGCACTATGAGAGGCTAAATACATATTTAACTAATAAATAAATGAATGACTTTTGGTTTTGGCATATTTAGCCCCCAAGTTTCCTCTTTCTCGCAGTACGGTTAGAGAGCCAGAGAGAAAAGGAGCGTCATACAGCATCTCCTCTCAGCGCTGTGAAAAGCCATAAGTTTCCAATTATTACAAACGAAGAAAGGGGTTTGTGCACAAAAGTATTCGTGGCATTACACTCCCGTCTTGTGGCACAGCGTCCTTGCTGGGACCGGGCTTCTCTGGGCTGCGGGTCCCCCGCGCTTGCGGGTCCCCAGCCCAGCCAGGAGAGGCGCCGCGCACGCGCAGTCGGGGAGCGCGCTGGCCTGCCCTCCACCCCTCCGCCCTCCAGGTGGCGCTGGCGGCCCTGCCGCCGCCGCCACCGCCTCTCGCCCGGCCAGACCGGGGCGGCGCCGGCCGCCTCGCGGGCCGCGGGTCCGCCTCCGTCGCGCCGAGGGCGTGGGCTCCCGGCTCCCGGAAGCGGCGGCCGCGGCGCGGAGCCGAGCGGGCGTCGGTCCCCGGAGCGGCAATGCGCGGCGGCCGGAGGTTGTGACCTGAGCGCGGCGGCCAGGTCGGGGCCGCTGAATGGCGGCGCGTTGAGGCGGCGGCTCCGGGCGTGGCGTGGCGGCGGCCGGGGGGATGCTTTTCAAGCTCCTGCAGAGACAGACCTATACCTGCCTGTCCCACAGGTATGGGCTCTACGTCTGTTTCGTGGGCGTCGTTGTCACCATCGTCTCCGCCTTCCAGTTCGGAGAGGTGAGTAGCGGCGCGGGAGCCTCGGCGGGGACGCCTTGAACCCGCGCGACCTCGCGGCGCCCCAAGACCCAGCCCGCGCGGAGCCCCGGGGCGCCCGGAGCCCTGGCGCCCTTGACTCCTGCTTCCCCATCCTCCCTGCGGCGCGAGGTGCTAGTCCCAGCGCCTGCCCTTTCCCCCGGGGCGCGGAGAACCCAGATCGCCCCGGCCTCGGGTTTCAGCATCTGGGGTCGAGATTTCGTCCTCCCGACGGTTTGAGGGGGTAGGCGCTGATTCCCTTTCCCTCCATGTACTTTCTTCAGGGTCCCCAAGTCATTTCACTTTATCCCTCAGGCTTTATTCTCCACGAAGCCCCCTCCCGGGACCCAGAGTTGGTGGTGTCTTTTCTCCTTCCTAAATTCTAAATTCTCATCCCTTGCCCCTCCTACAGTTTTCCTTCTCTGCTGTCACCCTTCTAATCTTTTCACCTTTGACAAAGGCACTTTATCTTAATTTAGTTTCTTCCAGGATCTCAGAACTTTGTCCAAGGGGCTTGTGTTTCTTTGCATGTGAATTTGCCGTGGGGAAAGTGTGTACTGGCCCCAAATTTGCAAGGGGACTTTTTTGCTCTTTTGCTCTGTCATTTGGAACAACTGTACCTCGTCAGTTAGCCCTGCTGGCAGATGTGCACACACTGACGTGAAAGATCTCTTGGCAGCTCCAAACACCTTCCTCTGCCCCGAGATCACCTGAGGCTAGGGCCCCTTCACGTGACCAGAACACCGAACTGATCTTGGACTCCAGCACCGGACCTCTTTGGAGGCAGGCAGCACAAGCCCTTGCTTGGGTCATGGGATAGGCTAATAATTTACACTCCAAATCACATAAGCCCAGTCCTTTCTTGATCTGCTCTTAGATAATGTGCAATAAAATAGTCTTGTCACACTGTAAATTCCCCAGAGGGTCCCAAGCAACAGGTTTGGGAGGCTGAAACACCCAGGTTTAATAGATTTTGTACCCGTTAGGATATACACTTTGAACATTTTCTCGAATAAAACGACCTTTTTGGTTTAGATTGGATAGTTATTTCATTGTTGACAGTCTAATGTCTTTATCATAAACAAGTGTACAGTGACTATGAGGAGGTCAGAACTGGAGTACATACCTGTATGGGATTTTAGAGAACACCACTTCTAAAAATAAGGGTCTATAGTAGCTGGGAGAAAAGTTGTATTTTCAAGTTGTTAGAAATCTGTTTCCTTGTTTATATGTATTGGTAGAAGGTTGCAAAGGTTTTAAAATTAACAGAGTGTGTTTTAGAAATGCCACAGTATACATTCGCTTGAAGTCTGTACCCATGCTGGATTGTGGGCACCATAAGAAAGGGTACTGTCTGTTTAACTACTGTAACCCTGGCCCCAGCAAGTACTGTGACAAGTACTGCCACAGTATGCAGTCTAAATACTTGTTTAATGAATAAATGAATGTTATGGCATGGTTTCCAGGCTTATACTTTTAGTAGTTAGTTCTTGGTCTAGGGGCTAATAAAAATAAATTTTGTAAGGGTGAGAGAAAGTTCCCCAGACTTAAGTATGGAATATGTAACTAATATACCACCTGCTGTTCCATCTTTGTTTCATGCATTGCAATTTAATATAGTGAATGTATCTATGCATAGTTAAGTGTCTTATGGCAGATAGATTTTTTTAGATTTTTTTTATGACCCTGACTAATTTAAATTAGCTGTTTATTTACACCCCTGCAGTGTGAAGGTGAGTTAAAGGCATCAGTTGTTAGAATTTTTGATTTTATATTTTCAACACTTGGTTATTTATTTACCAAAAGAAAAACATGAAAAAAATTTGAATTACAGTTGACATTCAATATTATTTTATATTAGTTTTAGGTGTACAGCATAGTGGTTAGACATTTATATCATGTATGAAGTGATTTCTCCAATTACTCTGGTACCTACCTGATGCCATACATAATTATTACAGTATTATTTACTATATTCCCTATGCTGTACTTTATATCCTGTGACTGTTTCGTACCTGCCAATTTGTACTTCTTAATCCTTTCGCCTAGCCCCATAATCTTCCTCCCTTCTGGCAACCATCAGTTTGTTTTCTGTATCTGTGTCTGTTTCTGTTTGTTCATTTATTTTGTTCTTTAGATTCCATGTATAAGTGGGATCATATGGTATTTGTCTTCCTCTGTCTGACTTATTTCTCTTAGCATAATTCTCTCTAGGTCCATCCATGTTGTTGCAAAGAAAAAAAATTTGTCAGTCTTGAAATGGCCACAGATCTTAAAGTTTGGAACAGTCAAAAGAAATGAGAGGCAAAGAGTGGCAACAGGTGGCATGGAAGATGGAGACAGCTGGCTCAGTACCACTAATACATTGCCTGTAATTAATTTGTACGGCACAGTGGAAAAGAGGAGCTGCTGGATTAGGCAGATCTGGGTTTGAATACTGCAGCCAGTATTCATGATCTTGATAATAGCTAATGCATATGGCTTACCAAGTGCTGGGCACTCTCTTTAACTGCTTTACATACATTAACTCATTCAATCCTCACATCACCCCTATGAGATGGGTAATTATTTTGTTATTTTATGAGTGTTGAAATTGAAGCACTTGCACCAGTAATCCAGCCAGTTCAAGGCAGAACTGGGCTTCAAACCAAGTCAGTATATGGCTCCAGAGCTGTACTTTCAAGTATATCTCTTTATGGTCTCTCCAGCAGCCCAGATTGTCTCTTGTATAATCTTGGAAAGCATACTTAACTTCTCTGAGCCTCAGCTTCCTCATCTTTAAAATGGAGGCAAGAATACCTTCCTTGCAGGTTTGACAGGATTAAATAAGACCATGTGTAAAATAACTCATACAAGTTCCTGGCACATAACAGACTCTCATTAAATGGTAGTAACTACTGCTACTACTATTATCATCAACCATTTTATGTCTTTAATCCTTATTTTGAAATAAACTTTTGAAGTAGAATACTCAATATACAATTAATATTACCAACTTGTTAATAACTTCATTAATTGTAATGGATGAAAGGACTATTCTCTTTATCATCATTAACTGCGAATTCACTAATATCTTTTCCCCCCTCTTAGAATACGTGGTATTGGCTGCTATGTTTTGATAAGCTATTTGTACACTCATCCAAATTTTGAGACAGAAAAGTGGAGTTAAGGGAAGGATATATTAAAAAAATATTTTCTGGAGAACCCTTGGAAATGCCGATCAAACAAAAGCAGAGCTGGATCAGAACCCCCAGGGAGGGCCCTAGAGGTGGGGTCTAATGTCCACTGAAGTGGGGCTGAGGGTAGCAGGTGGGAACTTGCTTGTAAACTAGTTGCCTTGGGCAAGTCATGTGGCCTCTGGGAGTCTAGTTCCCATATCCACAAACGGGGGCACTAGATTGACTTTGATCTTATGAGTCTCTTTAGCTCAGAAAGTCCTGATTTTAAATATTGGTCTTCTGTTAGTTGATATTGTATGGACTTTAAAACATATGCTTTTGAACTAAAATTTTATTATTTCAGGGCCATCATGATTTAGTTGATTTATTTATATACATTATTTATAAACAAATCCATTATCTCATATCTGAAAGTTTTGGAACCACTGAATTACCTTATAATTAAACATCAGCCTCTTTTATAGTGGAACATATGACTATTCACACTCAGTGAGGAAAATAGACTATAAATAACTTCAAGTCAATGTAGATCAAGTTTTGCCACCAGATAAGTTCAGGTCAGGTTCAGTTTCGCTGCCAAATAAGACACAAAAAGATTTTCACTGTTGAGAGCTTTTTTGATTTTACGATTGTGAATAGAGGATGGTAGATCACTGTTGGGCATATATGTTTGTATCTATATGTAAAATACATTGCTTCCTTACGTGCACTAACTGTGAAAACAAATATCCCCAAATTAACCTACATGAGGAAGACAGACAGGTTCAGACAGAACCTGCCCATAGTGGGTGGTAACTTTTCCCAGCCTCCCTGATTCCTTTTGCTCACCCGCCTTCTACCACTATTTTGGATTAGTGAGAAACTGTTAAGTGAAAAAGAAGATTGAAACCTGGGTCCAACTCAAGTTATGTTCAGCCTCGGTGACCAGTTTCTCATACCAGCCCAATTCCAAGAAAGAAATTAGTTATCACATTTGTGTTTGAGTAGTTCACTCATTGAACAGATGTATTTTGAGAGTGTTGCCAAAGGCCACAAATGGGTGATATCTAATGAGACCTGGCCTGAGCGTTGGGAGGCAGCCTCTGGCCTGGTTCGAGCCCCACAGTAAACAGTGATCCTCAGTGGGTCCGCTAACTGTCAAAGCAGGGACCTTGTCTTATTTCCTGCTATATTCTTAGCACTCAAATGAATAAATGAATTGAGGTGATCTTAACCAACATCCCTTCGAACTTATTTCCAATAGAGGTTTCCTACTTTGATGCAGACCATCTGTAGTTACCTGTTCTTCCTCAGACATGATTAGTCTGATTGTACTCCAGATGGTAGAAGGTGATGTCAGAGATGCGAAGAATTACAGCTCATCCTTGAACATCTTTGCTGAGATAAGGCTGTGGCACATGTGAGGAGCAATACAAGGGGGCAGGTAATGAATGCCGGAGTAGGTCCCCAATAATCCCTTAGAAAGTCTGAGGAAGGGAAGCAAATTATGGGTTGAAGCATCCTAGAGGAAGCGGAGACTTTTACAAGGTGGCAGGAGCCTTTTTTTTTAATTATAAGTGTTTTAAATTTGCTACTGATATTAGCAAGCAGCACTTGGTTGTGATGAAATTTCAACTCGGACCTGGCTTAAGAGAAAAGGTATTTCTTTTTCCTCTTGTAATTGAAAAATCTAGGGTGAAACTTCTGGCAGGGTTGGATCGAGGTGCTCAAATGATGTCATCACATATCTCTTTTTGTTCCTCTTCTGCCCTTCTGTTGGTTTAGTTCTCAAGCAAGCTCTACCCACATGGGAGCAAAACAGAGATCGCTGCCAGCCAAACAAAGATCGCTGCCAGTAACTCCAGCTTCTGGTCTACCATTGTAGTAAACCTAGCAAAAAAAGAGCTTTTCTTCCTCATGGCGTCAGCTAGACCCAGGGTGGCCTGCCTAGGCAGCAGATGCCCTTGTTGTGCCTTCACTACCCACCTGGGTCGTCCCCCAGAGCTACAGTTGGTTGTGAGCAAGGCTGTCAGTTTCAACTGAACCACATGATCTGAGAGAGGTTCCCCAGAGGGAAATCACAAGGCTGTTATCAAAAGAAGGGCCAGAGCAACAGATGTCCTAGACAGTGGCTAGAGTTAAAACCTATCTCCTTTCCTTGGCCTTAATGTTGACATTGTGACTGTGGCAGCTCTTAGCCCTTTACTTTGTTCTAGAGATGTTAAAGTGGATTGTTTACACTTTTAATATCTTGTTAATTCCTCTATCTGTGAAACTTGTGTTCTTGGGTGGGTGTATTAATATCGAGTTTTCTTAAACACAGCTCAAGTGTGCCCTCATAAATCTTTCAGTAACAATTCAACACGTATCTTTAATGGGGAAATTTGATAGTGTATCTGGTTTGACTACCTCTTGAGGTCTTAATTTGTTGATCTTGTTAATGAAATTTAGCATATTGTGAGAGAAAAAACTTCACCTGACCATTTTTGCAGCACCTGGCACTCCAAGCATTCGGAAATTCTCAGTCTTCCTTCACAAAGACCACCCTCCCTGTTCACTTTGCCCACTCACTGTTTCTTTTGTCTTAAATCCTGGGATTCCCCAAGCTTTGCTCCTTGGCCATCCTTCTCCTGTCATGGGGGATATCACGCACAGCTTCTCAGTGCAGGCATCAGCTAATTGAGCTTGCCCAGAAGGTGAAACGCATTTGCCATTTCTGTACTTAGCACAAAGATGTTATCTTTCTTATCTTGGAATCCCTGTGCTGCAGCAGAGCACCCAGATCTTTCACTTAGTACATTTTTTATCTGAGCACTGTGCGGGGCCCCAGGCATAGAGTAGTGAACAGAACAGGCACCTTCCTGCAGACAAGGAGTTTATGTTCTGGTTGTGCATTCAGACATTAAATACTACTTAATTAACAGTTGTGAGAAATGCTACATAAAAGAAAAGGGTGTTATGGGAGAGACCAGCAGTGAGAACCCCAACTTGTTTGGTGGCTGGATCAGGAGAGGCATTCTTGATGCAGTTTGAGCTCAGCTGTGAAGGGTCAAAATTAGGTAGAGGAGAGAAGAGGTCTGCTGAAGGCCCTTGGAGAGATTTTGCCCCCCAGAGGCATTTGGCAATATTTGGAGACATTTTGGATTGTCATGACTGGGGTGTGAGGTGGGGTTGGTGCTACTGGCATTTATTGGGTGGAAGCCAGAGATTCTGCTAAACATTCTACAGTGCATAGTACAGCCCCCACAGCAAAGATTATCCAACCCCAAATGTTACTAGTGCTCAGGCCCTGGAACCCCTGTGAATCTCTTGAAGTTGGGTTACATTTGAGAAGGTGAATGAAGGCCCATGTGGCCGGAGGGTGGGGAGCAAGAAAAGTAGTGAATCTAGGAGAGACTGGTGTAGCTGGTGGTGCCCGGCTCCCAGCACTGGGTAGAATAGGTGTTCGGGATTTGGGCGTTTGTCCTGAGAACAATGAGATAACATTCAGGGTTATTATGGGCTGGCATCTAGGGCACGGTGGCCAAGGGTGCTGCTGAACATCCTCCCGTGCACGGGGCAGCCTCCACAACAAACATTTGTCAGGACCTAAATGTCAGCCATGCTAAAGTTGAGAAACTCAATCAGAGGGAGCAAGAATGTCTGTAGGGCAGTTTGGAGCCTTGGAATTGGGTGGTGGAAGTACGTTTAAGAGAAGTAGACAGAAGGGAAGATTTGAGAGATTTAGGAGGCAAAATCATCTGGCCTTTTATGTTCCGTTATGTACCAGACACTCCCTTGACACCCTGGGATACAAAAATGAGGAAGATAGGTAACTTCATTTGCTGTCCTAGACCCTAAATCATATAGGTACTCAGTGAATATTTGTTGAATGAATACTTATGAAAACTTATTTATTTTTGCTCATTGACGGTGATTGAGCCTAATGAGGAAAGCTAGTTTAAATGAGATGCCTAATGTATAGAAGGCTCTTTGCATAGTGTATCGTTCAAGGTATTGGGCAAATGCTAATTAAATGCCAAGTGTTCTGTCCCAGGACTGTTCTTCTCTTGTCCATGATGCATGAAGACAGCAACAGTAGACCTACCTTCTGGACTGATGCCAAGGTCACATTGAAGAATGTATTAATCTTTCCTTAGAGACAGAGCAGAAAAGTTCACAGTGATTTCTTTACCTGAGTGTGCTTTACTATGGTTGATATGAAAGCTAAGGGAGCAAATGTATTATTAATTTAACACAGCCAGCACCTTATAATACCATATGTTATTCTAGCTCCTTCTAAAATGTAACAAACAAGCATATCTATAATAAGTTATATATAGTCACGGTTTATCTTTTGAATTTCTTAATATCCTTTGATTGTTTTAATCTTGTGATCCACATGCAGTATCTTTAGCAGGTGATTAGTCAGCCTGAGTGTGATTCATATGTGCGCTAAATTAAGCAGGAAAAACAAGTAATCTTTCAAAATGTTACAGACTAAATCACACTTGCCAAATGCATTCTATGATCAGACTAAAAAACCATATTGCCCACTTTAAAATTGCTTTCTAAAATTGTTTCTTCAATTCTAGTTATCTTTCTTCCTTGATACACCTTCTCGCCCTTCATTTCCTCATTCCATTAATTTAATTTCTGTCTGTGATTAATTCTAAATTGGGGAAAGCTTCTTTACCAAAATTTCAGAAGGTATTCGTTTGGCAGAGATTTATGGAGGTTTTTCCTCTGGGCCAAGTACTCCACTGCTTACTAGAGACACAAAGATGGTTCAGTTTCTTGAATTCACTCTCCAGACTGGGAGATGGACAAGGAAATAGACTTAAGATGCATTGTGATAAGTTGAAGACATAGGCATGGGTATTGGGCAGTTTCTCGACAGGCTGACTTCTGAGCTTGATCTTGAAGGAAATGGCTGAAGGAAGAAGGAAGAGCCCCCCTCACCTTTTAAGTGAAGGATGACATAGGTGTAAAGGTATGGATATGAGAAGTATTATTACCTTCTAGGAACAGAAGTAGTTCTGAAGGGCCCTGGCATACCAGGGATTGAAACCTGAGCGGCAAGCAGTGGCCAGTTTGGGACTCGCGTACTGAGTGATGCTTAAGAAATTTAGATTCATCCTGAAGACAGTGAGGATCATTCAATTGATTTGAAGCAAGAGTGATGAATTAGATCTGCGTTTAGAACAGTTGCTCTGGAGGTAATGTGGAAGGTGAATTGCAGGTAGAAGAGAATGGTAGCAGGAGACTGTTGGGCACAATAGGAATCCAGGTGAAAATACCATGTTGAGTGCAATGCTTCAGAATAGGCAAGCTTTCAATATTGATTTTTATAATTGTACAAAGTCCTGAAAGAAAGGTGTCTTTGCTTTCAGAAACTGACATTATGTATTGCCGATTTATTGCTTGACTTTGTCTTTTTATTTATCCCCAATGTGATATTATCAGAAGTGAGGCCTTTGGGAGGTGATTAGGTCATGAGGATGGAATCCTCAATGCATGGGGTTAGTGCCCTTATAAATGAGACCCCAGATTGCTCCCTCATCCACTTCCCCTTCCACCATGTGAGGTGACACAGTGAGAAGACAGCTGTCTTTGAACCTGGAAGCCGGGTCTCCCCAGATACCACATCTGCCAGCGCCTTAATCTTAGTCTTTCCAGTCTCCAGAACTGCGAGAGATAAATTTCTGTCGTTAGAAGCTACCCAGGCTGTAGTATTTTGCCATAACAGACTAAACGGATTAAGACAGGAAAAGAAAATGAGAGAGTTTAATCAAACGTGATTAGAAAATGCTTCTGATGATGAGCAGATTTGACTTCCTGATTGATATCAAAGGAGGAGTGTTCATAGAAAAGATAAAACTTAGAATCATATCTTTAAGATATATATCTTGGTCTCTCAGTACTCTTAATGCAAAATAAATTTTGTTTTCAGAAACTTACGAAGAATCTTTATAATCTATGAACACTGTAAACTGATGATAATCAATGTATGAAAAGCTCTGTCAGTGTTAGAGTTCTTACTGCTTGAGGTTGGAGAGCCCAACATCGTAAGTTTTACAGGGTAGCATGTCACATTTCTTTGCTTGGAAGATTGAGAAAGGGACATGTGCTTTTTACAGAGAGAGTTTTATATTCTTGCATGTCTAGGCTTGCTATTGTCTCTACAATTCTATCTAGCCCTTTAGCCTTTACCTTGACCGTCCAGGAATGGACCCAAAAGCAGAAAGTTCTAGAGGGAAACCATGGAGTGGTAAGCTGTTCCAAGATGTTTGCCTTGTAAGACTGGTAGCCATATTTGTTCATTCTAAAATGTTTATTGATTTTGTGCCAGGCACTGTGCAAGGATCTGGGAATAAAAATGAAAAAGAGGTCGAATTCCTGGCTTTGAGTTGCTCACAGAGGTGTAGAAACATATTTAAACAGTTATCTTGTAGCACTGCAAATGCTGTCTTTAAAAGACATGTGAACACTTTGCATATAGGTATTGTTGTATAGTCTTATATTACTTCCACATCTCATTTACTCATCAAAGAGTCTTAGGAAATAGTTGGTATTAATATCCTCATTCTGCAAAAGATGAAATTGAGACTAGAGGGGTGTCCTAGATTTTATTATTGATAAGTGCCAGATTTACACTCATGTCTTCTGATTATAAATCTTACAGTCTTTGCACTATATATCTATTCTCTTCTTAATAATTACCTTCCTCCTTTCCTTAACTGGGGAATTCCTCTGAAACAGGATTATGGGGCATGCATCTCATTCACTGTTATTCTGCTGTAGGCATGAATTTGATCACGTCTGAAATCATAAAAGTCTCTAATAAAAGCATCTACTAATTTTATCATTTTAAAAGGTTTATTATTTTAGTATTCATGTGCATGCACCAGTTTAAGGACTATTAGACATTTTAAAATACTGAGGAAAAAGGCAATTATTATTTGATTGCGGTCATTTATAAACATGCTAGGGAAACAGTTCTGGATCATTGAATTAAGGATGACAAACATACCAGCTTCAGAACTGGTCAAATGGCCACGTCCCTAACTGTGTATTTGACAAAGCCAGGTCTATGTAAATAAGTGTCAGAGGAGGCAGCCTGGTGATGCTGAAAGAGCCCGGACAAAGCAAAACAGGAAAATGGGCTCTGGAGCTGGGTTAATTCAGGTCTCTGCCCCATCACTCACTGACTGCCACGTGTCCCGGGGCTTCTCTTTGGAAAATGAGCCGTCCTTGTACCTCCCTCACAGTAAGTCCCTTGTTACGAGGGTTCAGTGGGGAGGATTGCTTGGCATGATGTGCGTACCCACCCCTTCTCTGCGATCAACACATTAAGACTGACTTTGCTGCCATTTTGTAAAAAACTGACTAACAATTGATCTTGAATACCTTGAATGCGATGATGATTAAAATGGAGTCTTAAAAGTGGTTAACATTTTTAACTAGTACAATAAACCACCTTTAGACTTTTATAATTCCTTATTAATGAAACATTGTTTATGAGGTATTTCAGAGCTCACATATTATTTTAATAAATAGTATTTTAGTTCATTGTGTCTTAAATTTTATCAGCAAACAACCCTTAGTAGCAAAGAAAAGTAAATACTCAGAGGAGACTAGTGTAGAGAGGATGCGTGTGTATGTGGGGGTGGTGGTGGGGATGGGGATAATAATTCAAAATGG
>NW_024347791.1:8642406-8669086 GCF_902729225.1 Pteropus medius
GAAGAATATGGAAAGGCTTTGTGGAAGAAGAGGCTTGACTTTATAAGTGTTTCTCTAACTTCTCCACTGATCTTTTGTTTATTGCTAAGAATGGCTGAAAATAGATCTAATTATGAGTTTATGTGTTTTTTGGTTTCTTTGTCATTTGGAAGTAAGTTATATTTTTATGGCTTACCCCAGAATAAGTAATTTGATAATTGTCCATTCAAATTTCTGCCGTTTTCCATCCTGGGTAGTATTAAGAAAATGATCTGACATTAACTCTTAGATGAATGTTATTTGATTTACAGGCCTCCTTTTTTGATCCCTCACATAGCACATTACTAATTCACTTAAAAAAAAAAAAAGAATTTGGCAAGATTTCCATAACAGGGTCTAGTAGACAGTTGATGTAAGCAGGAAAGGGAAATGGTTATGATGTAAGAGAATCAAGTTTAAATGTTGATGGGGTTAGGACCAGGGACAAGAGACCCAGAGGAGGCTGAAGATAGGAAGAGACTTGATGTCCTAATGGAGTTTACAGGTGGGCCCAGAAAAGAAACTGCACCATTTACACAGTGTCATCCACACAACTCTACACCTCTTTTAGTCCTATACTTTTAGGACTGGAAGGGATTTCAGAGATGATTTGTTCAGACCCCTTTCATTACTCAGAACTGAGACTAAATAACTTGCCCAAGATCTCGCATAAAAGTGATAGAGTAGAGGTGAAAACCTGCGTCCTCTGAGTTACAACCCAGCTACCTCCCCTGAGAGCTAAGTGTGCAGAATTCTGGATGAGTAGGAATGTTTCTGTTGTGTTAGATAAGGGTCTCTTGCTATTGTTGTTCTTTCTCATATACCAGAGTGGTTTGGAGATGGTGAGATTGTTTTATCTGACGAAGGAAGACACGTTGTGTCAACACGTAGCATGTCAGCATTTCTCAGCCATTTGTGAAGTATGTTTTTTTATGTTCCTCCCCACCTTCTGAGTACAGGGATATTGATGGAGAATCACTTCTATTTGAGCTCAGTAAGTTGATACTAATTGATACAGTTATATTATTAAAAATGATAATATATATTTAGTAAAGGTGATGGCTGTGTGCCTGTATTGGGTTTGATGCTATGTCTGTTATTAAAGGTAGAGCTCATTCCCCTTCCTCTAGGAATTTGTGGTCCAGTGGAGAGGCCAGTCATATACATGTATAACCTCAAATGTACCATAACTAAAATGGGACCCTTGAATCCCACCAGCTTTCATTCCCACTACACCTGTTCCTTCTATGTCATTAGGTGGTCCCACTGTCTCTTCAGTCACTCATATTAGATACACTGAAAACCTAGCGATCATTCTTGATTCTCTTCCTTTCCTCACCCCCATATCCATTCTAGTAGCAAACTCTCTGACACACCCCGTTCTCCAGCTGAACTGCTGACAGACTCCTGTTTATCTTTTAAGAATCTGCCAACACTCCTTCTTCAGGAAAGTCTTTTTGGTGTCTTCCTAGGGAGAGTCAGTGTTCCTTCAAATTCCTGTTTCTTCAGGAAAGTCTTTTTGGTGTCTTCCTAGGGAGAGTTCAGTGTTCCTTCAAATTCCTGCTTCTTCAGGAAAGTCTTTTTGGTGTCTTCCTAGGGAAGGTTTGATGTTCGTGCTATAGCCATCAGTAAACCTCTACTAATGATAATTGGCTGTAGTTCCTTAAAGTCAGGGAACTTAGCTCATTTCTCTTTGTAAGCCTAGTACAAGGCACATTAGACCCTCAGTTTTTAAATTGATACATTTTAAATCAGTTGTTTTTAAATCACTACATTGAGTGAGAGAATTATTAGTTGAATTTGTGATGTTTATGAAGTACACGAGTGAAGGGAGGTGGTACAGGTAGGCAGAGGCCAGGTCTTGAAAAACCTAAATGCCATGAAAAGAAGTGAGCAATTGTAGCTGAGCCCTAGGTCAACCAGATGTTGTCATGTGACTACCTTCTGGCTAATGAAAACAAGGGCAGCTTCCAAGAAGCCTCCTTAAAGGAGGAGCATGTCTTTCACCTTCTCTTCTTTCTGCTGGCTAGAATGAAACCTAAATGACTGGAATTTCCCACAGCCATCTCAGTGTAGCAGGGCTACATCTTAGGGTTGGTGGAATGGGAAGCTGGAAGGAGCCTTGGCAGGAAGGCGGGCATTCCAGGAAGAGGAAGAGAATGAAAGGACAAATTTAAAGGTCAGAGAGAAGAGGATGAAAAGAAGATCGAAAAGGATTCACCAGAGTGATGAGAGAAAACCAAGAGAGTGATTCAGTAAGGAGGAACTGGGCAACCACCACCAGTTGAGTAAGATAAAGATCAGGAAAATGTCACTGAATTTGACCTGGTGGCCTTGTTAAGCCACAAAAGTGGTGAGAGAGAAGTAATACTGGAGTGGGCTGAAGGGCGAATTGAAGAGTGGGAGATGACTCTCTAAAGATATTTGCCCTAAGAGACAGAATTTAGAGTAGAGGGACTAGCTGGAGCAAGGTGTGAAGTGAACATTTTTCTGAGATGCTGGAATATGTTTGTATGCCGATGGGAACGATCCTATTGAGAGGAAGAGAGAAAAGAGGCAGAGTCTTGAGAAGATGAGTTGATACAATCCAGAGTAAATGGCCAGAGATGGGACGTTTGCAAGAAGGAGGGACCCTTCCTCTATGGTAAAGGGAGTGAAAAAGTAAATGGGGCATATGTGTGGGTAGGTTTATAGATCTGGGATGCAGACATGAGGGGACCCCTATCTAAACCCCTGTGTTTTCTCCTGAAATACTTAGCAAGGTCATCAGCTGAAACCTCGTAGATAGTAAGGTAGTCATCATCCCCCATATCTTGTCAGTCTCTTCTGCTTTAGCTTGTGTTCTGTGCTGCGAGGAGAGTCTTTCTCAAGTTTTGGATGGATCGTGTAGCTGCCTTAAAATTCTTCAGTACCTCCGCTTCCCATGGCATGGAAGGCACATCCCAGTCAGGGCCCATCCTCCTCTCCCAGCGGCATTTCTATGCTGTTACTGTGCTGCATCCAAGGCCAACTGCACGGCCGCCCTCAAACAGCTTGTTTTTGCTGGTTCTTAACTTTTGAACATGCTCTTCTGGCACGGTCCCTTTCTCCTACGTGGCGAACTCATTCTCTAATACCTAGTTCTCATATGGCATCCTTTTAAATCTCTTTGATTCCACTCCCCCTTCCACAGGCCAGTTATCTATCTGTATAACTGTCCTTATATTGTAGCTTATTCATCTGGATTGGGTACAGTGTCTGATAGATGACAAGCACTGAGTAGATGAATTTTGATTGTTTTACTTGTTCCTTTAACAATTCTTAATGAAATTAAAATGAAATATTATTCTTAGTATTTGATGCAAATGAAACATTATTTTTTTCTTTTTTTTCCCCTAGGTGGTTCTGGAATGGAGCCGGGATCAATACCATGTTTTGTTTGATTCCTACAGAGACAATATTGCTGGAAAGTCCTTTCAAAATCGGTGAGAAGAGATCAGTTTTGGAGAGGAATTTATTTGGACTTAAATGATGAGTCATGAAATCACCCAGGCTTTAAATATAGCAGTTGAAGGGAGCTTTCCAAGTTGTAGATGTGGTTTAAGTCGTTCAAGACTCCTCCCATCTAAGGGAACCTTGTAGTCCATCTTCAAGTTTTACAGATGGAAAATCTGACTCTCAAAGAGTAATCCTGCCTTGCACTTTATCGAGTACTCTAAGTTACATGGTCTCATTTTATCTTTGCCCCAGTTCTGTGAAGTAAATTTCATTCCATCCCCCTGTAGAATGAGGAAACTGGGCGGCTTACTCTGCAGCCACTTTGGAGCCCTGGCCAGTATTCTTCGGTTGACATCACTCTGTTAACCAGGGCTATTCCTATGATCGCCACCAGTCCTGGACCCTCACCTGTCCCTGTGGTCACCACATCTTGCTGCCTTGCTGTAGGAAGGAACAAACAACTTCACAGGTTGTGTCTTTTGCTCCTTAAAGCCAAGCTTCTTGGTGTAGCCATTTCGAATGCTGCCGTCAACCCTTCTTTTCCTTGGAGAGTTTTCTTCTCTCACAAGACAGACCTCGGAACAGAAGCCGTCTTTCTAGCATCTTCTTTCTCTTCTTGCAGCTAAAATGAATCACACAGGCTCTTTTCAGTTTTTGTCTATAAAACTATTCCTTATATTCTTTTATATTATAAAAGCAATATATGTGGTGAAAATAGTTCAAGCATTTCAGAAAAATGAAAAGTAAATTCTCTCTTTCTGTTCCATTCAGAATTTCCCCTCACCCAGAGGAACCACTTAATGGATTTTTGTTTTGGATTCCTCTGGTGATCATCATTCTAACTTTAAAAAATAAACAAAGTTTTCTCTTTTTTGATTTATTCGCTTTATACAGTATCTGTTGATTCTCCTTTTCATTGTAATGGCTCACAGCCAGTCACTACAGGGCAAGGAGCAAGAGAAGACCAATACGAACATGGAGTAGCAAGTAAGGTACTTAACCTCGCAAAAGACCTTGGTTTAAATGTCAGGCCATACATGGAGACTTTTACTGTCATTTTTCCCTGAGGAGAAGTCCCATAAATTTTTCCCTCTACTCTCACTGAACCAGAAAACCTAATGAAACAATAAGTAATAATAGGTGTCAATTGACACACCTTGACAGTTTTTTGAGAACCTATATCACCAACTCTTCTAGAGCCCTTGTCCCCCGCTTAGAAGCACTTTCTTGTCCCTCTGTTCACTTGTTATGAGTGCTTATGTGATTTCTATCAAGTGAGTAGTTTTAAAAATAACTGTGTTAATTAGATGTACTTATTATTATAGTCCTGACCATCTCAGTGAAGAAGGGTTATGGGATTTCTTGAATTGACCTAAAGCTTTACTCTTTGCTTTGGTCCTTAAGGCACCCTATGTGTGAATGTCATCCCTGAATTTGCTCCTTCAGCAAAGATGGGATCTTTGAGTTTTACTCTATTTTAGACCCTGAGATATTACTATCTGCTATAAAGGATTTCATCATCTAGAATGGGTGATAGCTTACAAGCAAATAATTAGCAAAGTAGGGAAACTCTAGATCTCTCTCTTAGGAGCTCTGAAAACAGCAGTCTTGAAGACTCTGGGGGACTGTGAAATCAAAACTTTTTTATTACAATACCAAGGTGTTATTAGCCTTTTTTAGTGCATTGACATTTGCATTGATAGTGTAAAAGCAGTGGTGGGTAAAATTGCCACACCTGAGCGTGAGTCATTGTCTTCTTCACCACCACATTTTTGCAGGGAGAAGAAAAAAGCTAGTTTCACTTTTAAAAGTTCATGATAAAGCAGCAAAAATTATTGCTTTAATTATATCTTGACCCTTTGAGTAAACATTTTTTTTTTTTATGTCTTTGTAATGAAATAAGAAGCACACATAAAACACCTGACTGCTTGGTGATGGTCTTGAGGAAAAAGCCTTGTGTGATTATTTGAGTTATAACCTGAACTAGCTGGCTCTTCTGTTTCACGGAACACCATTGTTATAACTTGAAAGGACAGATTCAAGTATGGTTACTTAGGCTTGGTTATTTGGCAGGTATTTTCTTGACAGTGAACAAAGCAGTCCTGTCTCTTGAAGGAGAACAAATAACAGTATTTGTTGCCAATGATAAAACTTGAGCTCTCAAGTGAAAATTAGAATTTTAGAAAACTTGTTTCCACCACCGTGAGCTTAACAGCTTCACACTATCAAAAAACACTTCTCTGATTAGATTTGTGTAGATATGATTTCATCTAGAAAATCATATTCATCAATATAGTATGAGAGCATTGAGGAAAAGTGTCACCATTTGGCAGAGCTGCATAACTCAAGTCGCATAACTTATTTTCCAGATAAGCAATACATTTATGTTACAGAATCTTGCATGGGTAAAAGCCATTCAACGTGCAAGAAAGACCAACGGATTTTAATGTAAAAGCACAAAAGTTCAGTAATGTCGTTTCTGATTCTACATTGCAACTAATTTTTAGGAAACTACCACTTGTTTTGGTGTGGTATCAAAGAAGAATATCCATTATTATCTGAAAAGGCTATTAAAATACTCCTCTTTCCAATTACATATCTGTGAGCCTGTTTTTTTTGTTTGTTTGTTTTTTGTTTTTTGTTTTTCCATTTACTTCAACCAAAACAACATAAGGGAACAGACTGAATACAGGAGATTTGAGGTGCTTGTTTTTTTCTGCTAAGTCATTAAAGAGATGAAATAGCAGAAAGGTAAAACAGTGCTTCTCACTAAATTTTTTTATTTTGAAAAATATTGTTTTCATTAAAAAAGTTATTCATATAAATAGTTAACATGTGAAGGGCTTTATTATTATTTTTAAATGAATTAGTGTTTTTAAAAGGTCTTTTATTTTCAAATATGGCAAATGTGGATAGTTATAACCTATAAACCAAAGCTTTTTGGGGTCTTCAATAATTTTTAAGAGTGTGGAAGGTCTGGAGACTGAAAAGTTTGGGAACCATTTCCTTACCATAGCAGTTCTCAAACTTCAGTGTGAACCAGGATCCCATGGAAGGCTTGAGAAAATAAAGTTTCTCCCTACTCCCAGAATTTCTTAGTCTGTAGGTTTCGGAGGGACTCAGAGAATTTTCATTTCTAACAAGTTCCCTGGTGATACTCAGGCTGCTGATCTGGTGACCACACTTTGAGAACTGTTACACCATCAGATTCCTAATGAAATACAATTTTCCTACTTTTCCAATCTTCACTTTAATAATACTTTTTCTAAAAAAGAAAAACTCAAAATGGGTTATTTTTTTTTTTATTCAGATATTTATTGAGTATCTGCTCAACCTACTGTGCCTTATGCTGTGCTAGGTGCTAATAGTGCAGTTGTATAAATCCCTGCCTTAAAGGGCTTTGAAAATTAGAAGGAAATCTAGCTTAGAAAATCTAGATATTGAGGTCTGCAGTTTTAATCAAATACTCTTGTTCTCTTTTTGAAGAATTTTATAAAATTAAATTTTTAGGGGGTGACATTGGTTAATAAAATTATGTAGGTTTCAAGTGTACAATTCAATAATACATCATCTGTATATTGCATTTTGTGTTCACCACCCAGTCAGATCTGTCACCATATTTTGACTCCATTTACCTTTGTCTACCTTCCCCTTTCCCCCTTTTCCCTCTAGTAACCACTAAACTGTGTGTTAAATATTTCTCCTTCTAAAATTAAGCTTGCATTAAAATGTAGTTTAATTTTTATGCAGGGATATTTCAGAATTGCCTAATTTTGACAATGACAAGTAAATGAATCATACATAACATACCACATGTTCTGATGTATTTTAAAACACCATAATGTTTATAGGAAGTTTTCATTGTTTTGCTAGTTTTTCTTTTTAGTGTTGTTTGCTCTGAGTGAAAAAAAAAATCATGTCACTATTGTCAATTACCTACTGCTGCTAATCGTGGGGCATTATTAAGATAAAATCTCTCTTCCAACTCTTTCATTCTAAGATACTATTTAAGTTCTAAGTTTTCTTACCTACTTTATAGAACATAGAACCAAGAGACTATTAAGTGCCTTTACATTCATTTAAGCCAAACTGATGAAAAGTTGTATCACTGTCACCACAGCTTTGGTTCTGAGTCATAGGTGACTTATATAGTCTTTGATTCTGTGATAAAAGCTTCCATCTCATTTGGGAACTAAGATAGTGGTCTCGTGGTTAGAACAAAAGACTCCAACTTACTGTGACCATGATCTTAGAAAAACAACTGACTCACTGACCTGGAGCAGGTCACACATCACATGATTTCCTTAGGGTTGTTAGTTTAATACCAGAGAATTAGATCAGTCATGTAATACAGCCTTATTAGAAGAACCAGTACATAAATGCATTATATACTTACATTGTTTTCCTCAGCTGAATATGTATGGATATCTCTTGATTCTATTTAAAAATCTTTAATAGCAGAAGTTTTGGAATGTGAAATTCTTTTTTTAACCTTTTAAAAATATGTCACTTAAGCAGTTTTTTCAAATCAGTTTTCAGTCTAAGCATAGACCCCCTGAGAAGTTGGGAGTGAAATGATCTTGGGTAATTTACATGAGGGTAACGTCTTTTTTTTTTTTTTTTAATGGAAAAGACCAGTGTGTATGTCAAAGGAGTGAACTAATGGTTTATTTAGCCAACAAGTACATATTAAACCCCACTCATGGACTAGGCACTATTCCTAGGCATGTGGTAGATAGGAGAAACTTATAGACCCCACATAGAACTGGCATTTTACTGGGGGAGGCTTTTGTTTTTTAACTTGAAAATGTGAATTATAACCTACATATAAATGAACAGCTCTCAAAGTGAATTTTTTGACCAGCAGCATAGGCATTACCTGGGAACTTGTTAGAAAAGCAAATCCTGGGGTCCTAGTCCAGACCTAATGAATCAAATTCTGGGGATGGAGCCCAGCAATCTTTTACAAGTCCTACATGTGATTCTGATACCTGCTAACATTTGAGAACCATCAATATAGGTAAGTGCAGAAAAAACCTAGATGAGGATGCTTTTGCACACTGTTACTGTAGGGAGAGAGCGCCCGAAGATAAAGGAAAGAGAAGAAATAATTCATGAAGCAGGGCATGATAACAGAATGCATGATAACATTTCTGCCTCAGCGATACTCCTATCTCTGGAAGATAGACATGCGTAAAAAAGGAGTCCAGCACAGTGTGCCAAGACTTCCTTAGAATACAAAGCACAGTAGAAGCTGCATGTTAAGCAGTACGTTCTCTTTGGGAGAAGTGAGGGAAGGGGTCATTGGGGAAGGAGGACATTGTTGACAGGAGCATGAAAGAAAGGATATTGCAGGCAGAGGGAAGCATGTTCAAAGGCACAAAAGCCTATACGTTCTTACCCTGTTTGGGTAAGGGTATACAATTGGAGTGTCTAGAACATGAGGTGTAGATTATGAAGGAGTTTAGGTTATATTTTGCAGGCAGTGGTGAATCTTGACAGGAGGGTTGGTAGATGCTCAGTGATCACAGATGCCTGATTATGAGGTGATTCTTCATTTTCCCCATGAAGCTCTGGGTCCCCTGTTACCTCGTTAACCCCACCTCTCCTGTGCTCTTCCCTTTGCTCCCGTTATCTCTGCCACACCAGCTTCAGTTCCTTGACTGTGCCATATGGGTGTCTGCATCAGGGCATTTGCATAGGGTGTTCCCGTTCTTTGGACCATTCTTCCCCAAGTTACCCACGTGGCTTGCCTCCTCACTTCCTTCACATCTTTGCTGAAATGCTACTTTCCAGTGAGGCCATTGCTAATTTCCCTACTTAACACTGACCTCCACCATAGGCATACTTCATATCCCCTGCTTTATTTTCTCCATAAGAACACTGAACATCATTTGACTTTATTTGGTTTATTTCCTGCCTTTACCTTTCTAGAATGTAAGCTCTATGAAGGCACAGATTTCAGTTTTATTTTATTTCCTGCTGAGTCCCCAGCGTCTAGAACACTGCCTCACACAAAGTGCCCATAAAATACTTATTCAGTGAATGAGTAAACTCTCCTCCCACATCTCACCTGCTTCTCTTAAGCTAGAAGTGGTTGTCACTTCTACTATTTATAATTTTCCTTCCATAATCGGAAAGATTTATCCACCAAACCACATTTATTTTCCCATGTGATAATTAACCCTGCACTGAGTGAGATGACTGCAGCCAAAAGCAAAGATGTGATCTTTTGGTTACACTTTGGAGCCCTTCCTAGTGCCCTCTGCTTGGCCTGTGAGGAAGACCAAAGGAGGGAAAGCTTCGGTCTTTGGCCTAAAGAAAAAAACACAAACAAAAAACTGTACCATTTCTAAGAATAGACCCAATTTCAAACAGAACCATGCACAGTGTGTATGTGTTCTGTGTCACTGTGAGCTCCTGTGTCGTGGATGGGTACGGAGCCCTGAAAGGTGGGGTGGGATTTTGTAAGTCGATGAAAGAGGTAAAACCTGAAAAAAAAACACTAAGATTAGGCTCAGACAGGATACTTAATTAAAAGCCTGCCCGACCCCTTATTTTAAGGATAGCAAGGGAAAAATCAAGCAGGCTCGGGAAGTTCTGTGCTAGTGTGTCATAGAAACCACTGACTCACTCAGCAAATACTGAGCTCCCATGTGCCAGGCACTCTTCTAATTTGTTGGGTGCTTCAGGGAACAAATGGAAGTTTTCTGTCTTCTTAGAGCTTACATTCTAGGGGAGGAACACATAATTACCAGTACATAACAAGTTAATTATTTAATGTGTCAGGTGATAAGCGCTATGAAAAAAAAGAGCAGGACCAGGAGGATCAGGAGGGGTCGGACTTGGGGACAGCAGAGAACAGGAAGGCCACCACATTAAATAGGGCTAGATCTTTGTTGTGGACTGCTTGCTAACTTTTTAAAAATAATTTTATTTGAGCTTCCAATATTTTTTCCCATGTTTGGCTGCATTTGTATCCCAGTCTCATTTTTACAAAACTGAGAACTTATCAGTTTAAAGTGAGCTTCTAAGATCTCCACGGTCTTAAATGTGGTGGGATTACCTTTTCACTGTTTTTTTTTTGCGTAACCTCTAAGTTTAAACCCTGTTTTACGCTTATTCCCAAATATATTGGAAAAATGCATCTGAGCTGGAGGACTTGCTTTACCCTAGGCTCTGTCTTCCCATGCCGATTGACGTGGTTTACACCTGGGTGAATGGCACAGATCTTGAACTACTGAAGGAACTACAGCAAGTCAGAGAACAGATGGAAGAGGAGCAGAAAGCAATGAGGTAAAACTGATACTTTAAAAAGAAGAACACAAAAAGCTCTACCGTACAGTTCAGAAGGATGCTATCACAATGCTATCCAAACAAAAATCTGCACCTCAAACTCATGGCATTACCAGATCTTGGCAGCCATGCATCTGACCCTTGTTTCTGGGTACCGAAAGAGGACTCGGCCACTTTGGCAAGATCCTGGCCTCACTTTGGTAGGTGGCCATTTTAGACCAGTGGCACTCCAGTGATGCCTTCCTTGGTCTTGAGGGGCCTAAAGGTGGAGGAGCCTCCCAAGGAGCTCTAGTCTTCCAGCTCAGTCTGAGTCCCACATGTGATAGCTTCTAGAAGTAAGATTTCATTATGCAAAATAGCTGTATAGTAAGATGGCTTATTCTCTTGAAAAATAAAACAGGCTGACAGACTGAAATTATTTTTTCCATTTGATAAAGGCAGTAAAAAGTATATTCCCTTTACTAAATCCTTTTAATATCAAATAGTACACTGTGGAAACTTCAGTAAATTTTTTTCTTAATGTAGAATTTCGATCATTTTATTTACTTTATCTGAGAAAAGTACAGTGGGCTTCTGGTGAGCTTTCAGAGCTAGGGTCCTGGCTGTGTAAACTTCCCCTGCGAATCCTTGGGAGTATTTGCAGAGAATTTCCCTGCTCACTTCTTTGTGACTGTTATGTTTGCCCCCCCAGTCGTGGGTTGTTGGCCATGTTATTCTGCAACAAATGGTTTCCTTCCATGTTAGAGAATATAAGACCTTCCCTTTGTGAAAATGACCTTGACAGCCCGGTACCACGTTTCCCTAGTAAAACATAAAAGCTTATATTTTAAGTCAACTGACTTGGTTACTATGGGAGGTGCATGATAATATTTGTTGATCACATTTCATTGAAACATATAATTTATTATGCCCGTTAAGTGTTATAAGCATTGTACTACTTCCTAACCGACTAGTTAGTTCCAGTGGAGTAACCAAGAAAATCAGTGTCGTAAGTCATCTCTTATTCATGTTTAGGGCCAGCACTAGTTCATGCATATGTAACGAAATATATTTGCTTTTATTAGAGAAATCCTTGGGAAGAACACAACAGAACCAACTAAGAAGAGGTAAGAAGTTTAATTTTCCTCTCAGGAATAAAAATTGAAGGATCGAAGTGAAACTTCTGGGTTCTCACTTGTTTTCGTTGGAAACACAGTATTTTGTATTTACTCTGTTTCTCCTGTTCAATTCCTCTTTGGCTAGTTTTTGACCCCCAAATTAAGTGCATCCATTAGATGGGAAATTTTGCAGTGCCAAAGGCATAATTGATTGAGAACTCTGGTGGTTTGGGTTGTAGCTAATCAAAGCTTTATCATTTCTTGGAAGCGTTAGAAAGGTTGTTTTTCCTCTATCATTCTTATTAATCTGTCTTAGTGTACTGTTCTCTTGGATCATTTAAACTCTTAACTTACACCCAGTGTTTTTAATTATAGAATTTATATCCATTATTTAATTATATGTTCAATATGTATTTTCTTATATTTAAAAGCTGTCAAAGTTGTATGTCATATATTTGAAGACTTGGATAGAGAATTTAGCCCGATGGCAGGAATCAGATATACCTATCTTGATCTGACTCTGATAAGTTCTTAAAACAAGACCGTTTCACTGAGAAGTGGAAGTCTCTTAACTACTACTTTCTCTACTTAACCATTAGACTTAAATCAGAAGAGTTCCTCCTAGAAACGATCCTGAGGAATTTAGAGATTCAGAAGTACCTTTTGAATCATCTCTTTATGTTAATTATGTGTAATTATTGACATATACTACCATTAATTTTGTTACTTTTAAATGGCTTTTAAATTGATTAAAGTAATGGTGCAACGTTACAGAAGAGTTGAGAGGAAAGTGAAAAGAACAAACAGAATTATGGTCCTCATTCAACAACTATGATCATTTTATTATTCCTTTTTCATGCATGTTTTTATAGTTATAATCCATGTGCAATTTTGTATCCTATTCTGTTCTTAAAATTTTAAATCAATATACACATTTCTTGGTTGATAAATTATCTTTATGCTTCTCACTTTTCAATTTTAATAGTAGTATGATAGTCCACAAAGTAGCTGTACTATAATTTACTAAATGTTGGGCACTTGTATTTTCATTATTGTCAATACTTTGTCGTATTTTATTTGGATCTGTGACATTTTCTTTGTATGAGTTCGTTTGTTTTTCCTGTTTGTTTCTCTTCTCCTACTTGGACTAGATTCATGGAAGTAAACTACTGAGGAAGAAGCATATGTATGTTTTTATACTATATGTATGTATTACCCAATTGCTTTTCCCAAGAGGAAATGGCAAACACCCATTAAGAGTGACACCAGTTTTTGAGAATATGTTTACTGTACTTGCACTAACATTGAGTCATCATTTATTGAGAGTGTTAATTTAGTAAACAAAAGGTGACCCCCTCATTGTTTTCTTTTGCAGTTCTTTGATTATTAATAAGGTCGGTCCATTTTATATGTTGTTCAGCCTGTCATAGCTCCCACTTTGTGAATTCTCTAGCCATGTTCTTTGCCCATTTATTTACTTAGGTAATATTTTTATTCTAGGTATTATGTGTAGATCGAAATACTTTATAGAAAATCATCTTAGAACCTTGTCACATTTGCTTTTGTTTGCATCAGTGCGATGTCATATCCAATGTATTAAATTGCATTCTAATTGGAATTGGTAAATTGTATCTGGTATGATGACGCTCTGTCAACCAGAATTTATCTACTTCCTGATCAGCCTAATGGGCTTCACTGGAGTTATGATTAACCTTTAAAATGATAGTAATGAAATGCTTATTTAGTTTTTGGTGCAACTTTGAGTTAGTAAATTTTGGAGGCAATCTTGTTAATAGAAATTTGGAAGCTCTCTTTAAATTTGTACTTGTTTAATAATTTTACATATCATACTTGCTAACTTACTAAATTTTTATATTCTTGAGATAAAATTTTTTGTTTATTAAAATATCATGATTTTTTATAGGATGTAGAAAACATCTGGAAAATTTAGTAGTACCAACAAGCTTCTTAGTGTTGATTAACTTTTCAAGAATGCAGTTGTGAGCGTATTGGTGTTTCTTTCCAGTGAGAAGCAGTTGGAATGTTTGCTGACACACTGCATTAAGGTGCCAATGCTTGTCCTGGACCCAGCCCTGCCGACCAACATCACACTGAAGGACCTGCCATCTCTTTATCCTTCTTTTCATTCTGCTAGCGACATATTCAATGTTGCAAAACCAAAAAACCCTTCTACTAATGTTTCAGTAGTTGTTTTCGACAGTACCAAGAATGGTAAGATCTTCTTGTGGGGTATTTGAAAATCATGTTATCATTGGATGTTTGAGTAACAAAATTACGAATGGAGCAGAAACGATTCAATTTTAAAGAAATTCAGTTTCAAAGAAATAAAAAGAGAACAAAGGAGCTGACATTGTATCTCAGCCCTAACCTCAGAGGTACATGTGTAATACACATGCTTTCCATGCTTGAGTCAGGGCCTTAAACCTGGTACTCCCATATATACCTTGCTGTCTTGCTCTTATTTGTTCTGGAAGGTTTTTTTAAAATTTTTTTTTTAAACCATGTAACTCCTCACCAGTGTTATTTTCTGCAGTTTGGACAGAACATACTTGAAACATTGAAACATCTGGTTATACAGTTGATTTAGCCAAATAATAGAATTAAAATTGTAATTCCTTCCATAAAACCGCACCCTCATCCTGAGAGATCCCCTCCTCCAACTTGGCCCCTGAGCCGCGAGCCCCATGCCTGTACCTCCTTAGCCTCTGGTCTCTCATCGTTTCTCTGCACCAAACCTCTCTACTTGAGGGCTCTGTGTGTTTTAACATTTGTAATGTGGTACCTTCTGCTTAAATCTTTGACTCTTTTTTTCTTTTTACCTCCAACAACTAATAATTAACCTCATCCTATTACTTGCTTTTTTTTTTTGTGGATGATTCATAGAGTCTTACCCTACTCACCTCATTTCTTTTTACACTAGACAATTCCTTCAATAGACTCCAGTCACAGACACCTAGCTGCTCTGTAAAGTTCTTCTCCAATCTGTCCAGCACATAACTGTAAAAATTGGAAAACCCTGTTTTATCAGTTCACAGATACAAACTCCTTTTCCTGGTGTTTAGGATTCCGCTCTAATTGCTTTGATTTTGCCCATTGATCCTCACATCCTTGCCCTCCTGGCATTCCCTCAGAGATGTCAGTGTTTTCACACATGTATGCTGCTGCCTCTCCTTTTCCTCTTTCTCTCCTAGCTCATCTCCTGTTCTTTCCCGACCCATCTCAAATTCTGTCTCCTCCATGAAGATCCTGGACTAGTACATTCACAATGATTGTATTTTTACTTTTCCAAATTCTTATAGTACTTGTGACTTAATTCACAACTTAGTTTTTGATTGCACAAGCAGTCTACAGAGTTCTCATCTAATTTCTTTATTGAGCAGAAGCTTCAGCCCTCAACAGTTTGTATCCTGAGCAGTATCTACCATAGTACTCACTTCTTGGTTCTTAACAAATTATTTGTAATTTGAAAGTAAATCGTAACCTTTCCAAGTATAGATATCACCCCCTTCACACTATAGATCTGTCCTGGACTATTTAGTATAAATAACTTATGTTTTTCTATTTAAGTTATACTTTAAATATATAGGAGAAGTAAAGGGATAATCTTCGACAAGTTATAACAAGTTATCTGATATATTGTTTGGCTAAATTTAGCTTTATTTGTTACATTAAGGTTTCCTTAAATTAAGGTACATTTCATCGGAAGAGAAAAAAAGTGACATGTTAATAATTATAACTTAGTTGTAACGTCTATGGAGGGAATCTTGAGTGTTCCTCTACTGATTTTATAACATAGCAAAGATGTAATAGATTGTAAATTTTAATATAAGTAAAATCTATCAAACTATAGTATTCTAAACATTGTTTTTGAATTCCCTCTTGGGTTTCCATTTGACAGTTCTACTTATCCTATTCATTCATATAGTGAAAATTATTGAGCCATGCTCTGAGTTGATTGTTGTTCTAGGTAACAGAGAAACAGCAGAGAACAACAATAAAAAAAACACACTCCTGCCTTCATGGAGCTTATATTTCTAGTGGGCCACAGACTCACTCTTTCTTATCTTCAGTTATCTAGATCAGGAATTGCCAACGCCTTTCTTAAAGGACCAGATAGTAAATACTTTAGGTTTTGTGGCCAAGAGGTAAAATGGCAGGTGTTATGTAGGTTTTTATATAAGAATTTAACATTTAACCTTTTTAAAATGTAAAAACTTTTTTTAGTCTGGGATCATACAGAAACAGGCAGCGGCTAGAATTTGGCCATGGACTGCCAACCCTTGATTTAGATTAAAAATTTGTTTCATTTATCTCATTTAACCTCTCTCTAGTTCATCATCAAGATCTGTTGACTTTTTTTTTCCTTCTGCCCCTCTTCTGATTAGCCTACCACTACACTTATCTTAGACTCCACCGATTAGGCAGTACTTCAACAGTCACACAAGCCAGCCCTATGGCCCTGACCTGGGTCTCCTCAGCAAAGCAGGTTTTCCAGTCAGGCTTATCCCTTTTGATGTACAGGAAATGAATTTCCTCCCATGACAATTCATTTTACCTCTGGACTGCATCGACCTTTACAATTTCAAAATGTTTCCTTACAGCTTTCTTACACTGGTTAAATCTGTACCCCTTGGGATCCTACAGAACTAATGTAATCCCTTTTCCACGTGAGATTTCTTTTCATTCCTGTTCTTTTAGCTGTGTCCTAGGAGCTTGTCTGCCTGCATCCTAGTTTGCACTTTTCAAAAGGAACTTTAGTTTCCACTATTTTTAAAGTGTGTCAGCTGAAATTGATCATTCTATTTCAGTGTGGTTCAATCTGCAAATTGACTATTCATTCAGCAAGTATTTAAAGTACATACTATGTGCTAGGTACTGTTCTCAGTGCTGAAGATGGAAAAAAAATCTCTGCCCTCATTGAGTTTATATCTTGGCAGAAGGAGACAGACAATAAATATACAAGTAAATCATACAGTTTGTAGAAGATAAATGCTATAGAGAAAAATTGAGCAGGGGAAATTGGATGATAGGTGTAGGCTCACTGAGAAGGTGATTTTTGAGCAAAAACTTGAAGAAGGCGAGAGAGCCAGCAACATGGATATACGGGGAAGGAGTGAATCACATAGTGGAAGAGCCGGTGCAGAGCTTCGGAGGCAGGAGTGTGTCTGCCATGTTTGAAGAAGAGCAGGGAGGCCAATGTGGCTGGAAGAGAAGGAACAGGAGAGGAGCCTGGAGAAATAACGGGACCAAATGATGTAGACCCTGTAAAGCCAAAAGTCCTTGTCATGTAGGCTATGACAAGGACTTTTGGCTTTAACTCGGAGTGCGATAAGGAATCATTGGAGGGTTTTGAGTAGGGTGGTAATGTGATTTGACTTTTGTTCCAAAAGGATCATTCTGGCTGTGTGGTGGGAATAGACTAAGGAGGGGCAAAAGGTGTAATAATTCGGGCAAGAGGGAAGGCGGCTTGGATCAGAGTGGCGGCGAGAAGTGGTTGGATTCTGGACATTCCGGAGGTCAACCCAACAGGGTTTCCCGACATGTCAGTGTCGGGGAGGATCACCTTTCTTGTTCTGAGTACTCTGCTGCTGTTTAAAAGCACAAAACAGTGATCGGTATGGCCACAGCACATTGACTCATCATGCCGAACTCAGTGTTGACTAAAACTCTTAAGTCTTTTAAAAAAAACTTATACGTGCTAATGTTCACATACCTCTTTTAATTATGCTTATGTGAATTGGTTTTTTGTGCCAAGTTAAAGATCTTAACCTTAGTTTGTAGAAGATTTTATTTTGTTAGATTTGACTTATTGCTCTAAATAGTAAGAACTTTGGAGAACCCTTAGTCTGTTGCCCAGGATAGTAGCTTCTCTGTCAGCTTCATGTAAACCCACGCATTTCACAAGTATGCCTTCTGTATCTTCCAATATCTTGATGGTTTGTTGAACAAGATAGAACCTATGGCAGACCTTTAAAACCTTTCTCTAGGTTGATTCTGGCTTTATAATTTCACACTCTTCGGTTAGAATTGGTTATAACCCACCAAACGTGAGATCTAGCCTGTATATCTCCATTATGTCCATAAAGGTGATGTGAGATGTTATTAGCTACCTTGCTGAGATTATAGTATATAGTACAAATACATATACTGCATCTATTAGAATTCTCCAACCTATCATTGTAGAACCCACCATATTGTGGGGAGAGAGAGGCAGATAGAGACGGAGATAGGAATGTACCTGATAAATTTATTCATAATGAACTCACACCCTTAGAATTCAGTGCTTCCTTTAAAGATAAACAGTGTATTATGAAGGCATTCTTTTCTCCAGTGCTCACCAACTATATTTTTATGGTACATTTGAGACTCTTACCCAGGACTGATATCCATCTTGCCAGGCTGTAATTTGCAGAAGCTGCTTTCCATGCCCATTTTGAAGATCAGAATTACAGCCCTCTGAACCTCCCTTCTCTTTCCCATGATCCCCAAATGTCCGCAGCAAGTTTGCTGATCCAGTTTGTCCCCATCTCTTTAGAAGTCTCTCCCAGTTGGTCTGTGTCATCACTCCTCATCCCCCAACTTAATCAGCGCTATCCAGCATTACCTGAATTCATTGTGACTCATAAAGAACCCTAGGATCTACAGTGGCTCCCTGCTGTTAATCTAAAAGCCACTGGCCTGGCTTTTAAGAGCCCCTTTCTGTTAGCTCCTACATCTGTGATTTCTGTCAATTTATCATTTCCTCATCTCTGCTGCCTACGTGAATCTCCTTGGTATTGCAAAATTTAACATTGATTTTACATTGTTTTATATTGGCCCCCTTTTTTTTTTTTGAGACCATTCATTATACTATTTTAACAATTCTCAAAATGCTTTGTATAGTGATCTGCCAGACATCATAGTTAAGTATTTATTAAAAATATGCTTGTTTATTTTATTTTTTATTGTAGTTGAAGATGCCCATGGTGCAGTGTTTAAAGGAAACAGCAAACAGACCATTTGGAGGGGCTATTTGGTATGTTATTTTAAATTAAGTGTATTTTTGGAGTGGACTAGAATAAAAGTAAGAGTAATAAAGCTGTTTTACTTCAAGAGGCTTTTTAGTGTTTATTTTTTCTCTAAGGCTAGCTTTCTAGTATTAATGAATATTGATTTAAGTAATCTTAACATTCTATTCTGAAGCTTATATGATACAATAGATCTTTACTAGTTTTCTCAGCTGTAAGTTTTCACCCCTCTTATGTGGAAAGTGAGTTGTGTTTTTCTCCTCTCATTTTAGACAACAGATAAAGAAGTCCCTGGGCTAGTGCTAATGCAAGATTTGGCTTTCTTGAGTGGGTTTCCACCAACATTCAAGGAAACAAATCAACTAAAAACCAAATTGCCAGAAAATCTTTCTTCTAAAGTAAAACTGGTAAGAACACAGAAAATAGAGCCACCAGTATGGCGCATCTCGTTTAATTCATGACTCTTCTCCTGTGGTCCATTTCGTTCATAGTGTAGCTGACAATCGTAAGCAAAAAGCGTCTCTATTCTGCCACAATATGCTGTCATGAAGAAGGCTCTTTATTCTTAGAAAATCCTCGTTCCTTACTATTAATTTGGGGAAAATTCTAAGAGTCTCATTTGCTTTGTTGATTTCCCAAATAGAAGCAGATCATTTGTTCAACAAGTGAGCTTCTGCTCTGTGTCAGGTGCTGTTATATCTGCTGCGAATATAGCAGTGGACAAAAAAGACAAAAGCCCTGATGGAAGCGGAAGTCTGGAAGGTGGAGATGGGGGAAACCGTACACGCAGTAGGTACACACGGATTCCAACCTGCGTGTCTATCGAGAGCCTTCACCCAAAGGGACTATGCTTCAGATGTTTGGAACATTTGGTAATGTGAAATCTTCATTCATTAATAGCTAGTCGAGCCATTAACGTATTTAGGATTTATACTTATTAACTCTTCACGCTTGGCCAGTCATGCCATTTGTTAGGGTTGACTTTGGAGGCTGCTGTGTGACACGCCTTTTCCATAACATCTTTTGCTTTCAGAGCCACTTGCTTGATTGATTCAGGGTGCAGTCCACGTGGGTGTACTTTCCTTTTGACCCTATGTCAGGATGCCTGCTGTCTGTCAGAAACATTCCAGATTGTAAAATGTGGCTGTCTTTTCTCTTAAAAGGGAAGACATAAAGTTCTTGGTTCAGAAATTTGTTAGGCTCTCATTTTCTTGATTTTACAAAGAAATGTTCTTTGAATTCTGCTGCTATATTTAGCTTGACTGATTCTTACTTCCTGCCCCTGTTGATGTCATTGAGTAATCTGCAGGTGGAAGGATGGAGATGGAGATAGCGGTGGGGGAGAGCTGTGATTAGGCAGTTCTTGTTTATTTCCTGCCTTCACCATGTTTTTTTTATGTTTTTTTTTTCTTTTTTTCATATGTTCCTCCACAACTTCCTTTATGGTACCTGGAAATATGGAATATCATAGTACCCAGCTAGAATAGGGCTGAATTATTTCTTAATCTGCAGTTATTTTTTTTAAATAGACATTATATTCCTCCTTCCCCTGAGTTATTTTTCATCCCGATTTGGGCAGATAAAACTGCGCCCTACGCTAACCAGGCAAATGGCTCTGAAAACGATAGATGTTAAGGAAAAGGCATGTCACATGGCAGCCTCCAAAGTCAACTTTTAACAAGTGGCATGACTGGCCAAGAGTGAAGAGTGTTAATAAGTATAAATCCTAAATATGTTAATGGCTCAACTAGCTATTAATGAATGAAGGTTTCATTCATTATCGAATGTTCCAAACATCTGATTTCAGCCAAGGTTTATTTGGCTTCTTGGCTTCTTAGCTATTAGTTCTAGATTTAAAGACTCATGTATATCTGTACTTTTGACTGTCAGCTCAAATTCCTTATGCAGAAAGAATGACATTCTTGATTCTATTCATATAATTTCAACTATATTACATTTTTAAAGGGAGGAGGTTCATGACACTTCTCTGTTCTCCACTCAGCTTTGACTAGCCCATGTCTCTTTGCCTGCTGCCTCACCAGTGCATCTGCTGGTGGATGGTGGTGTGCTGTCAAAGGATGTTAATCCAAGTAGTGGTCAACCCGTCAGTGAACTATTTTGGGGTGGTGTGGGGTGGTGTGTGCAGGTAGAGGTAGGGCGGGTTGGTAACCCAAGTTGGACAAGGAGTACCAGCAGGTTCTATGCATGTTGATACATACACACTTTCACCCACCGTTCATTCACCCAGTTGGAGACTAATTGAGATTCCCAGACTTGTCTTTGTGGAGGCCAGCACCTCTTCACAGGTTCAAGCTAATTATCCATAACATTCATGTCTGGTCATTTTCATGATGTCAATACCTGTGATCAACTTAAGGGATTAGGACTTTTTGGAGGCTAGGGAGAAAATGAGAAAGAGGAAGAATAGAAAGACTATGTCAGCATTCGAGTCCAATTCTTCAAGTGACCTACTTAGGTTCTACTTCCTGGTTTTATTATGAGGACCCCGAGAATGAAGTTTTCTATCATTGGGTTCCCAATCCATTTAGTGGCATTTATTAAATGCCTGCTGTGTTCCAGGGAGTATGCTGAGGATAAAAGTGAATAAATGCACTTAAATAATTTTTGGGCGTGATTAATTCCAAATAAGTGTTCATGCAGCATGCTGCGAATACACCTTGGCTGTAAGTGTGCTGGAGGCAAGGAAGGCAGCCTTTGCAGAATAGGAAGCATTTTAGATAGGCTCTGAACAGAGCAGCCATTCTCAGTAGAGAAGGGAGTGGGAAAGACCATTCTAAGAAGAGGACACAGTCTGAGCAAAGGACCAGAGGCTTATAAGTTAATGGTATTTGCAGAGAACCAGGATGACTGTTCCTGGAGGCCAGAGCCCAGAAAAGGATTTTGCAGGTGCTGAGATTTGGAAGGTAGCTTGAGGCCAGATGGAGAAAGATCTCCAGGTAAAGAGCCTGGAGGCAGGGAGCATCTTTAGGAGGAGGAAGACCCCTTTCTAAGGAACATAGTAGGGGAAGGTGTAGCAGGTAACCAGATTAGACAGGATGAGGCTGGAGGCAGGAAAACCAGTTCAGCCACTGCTGCCATAGCCCAGCAAAACATTCGGGTTCAGCAAGTGCCTTGTCTGTGGTGCCAGTGATAAAAATGGTTCCAAAAACATCTGAGAGAAACTCTCAACATGACCCAGTGACTCATTTAACTATTGGGGGAGAGGGAAGGAAAAATGAAAGGGGAAGTGGATATTTCTAGAGAAGATAGAAGTGACGGCATTAACCAAACTCAAGAGCCTCACTGGGAGAAGCAAGCTCTTTGGAGAAGGAAACTCAGAGCTCAGTTTGGAGTGTGTTACGTTAGAGGTGCTTTGTGGCATGTGCGAGGAAAAGAGCCGTTAGGCAGTGGACTTCAGGACATGAATGGTTGAACCATTTTGCTCTCCCAGGCTCCCCCAGGAGGCCTTTGCCAAGACCTGTGACCTCCTAGCCACTAAAGCTCGGTTCTGTCCCATAGACCCCTCAATGGGCTGTGAGTCTCAGGAGAGGTACTGCGTAGTGATTATTTTGGGGCCTTGCACTTAGGAGGACACTCAAGAAAGGCTTGTTGAAGGAATGAGCAAGAAGAAAGGCTGCGACTAAACACACCTGCCACATACAATGTCTTGGAATGTAAAGGGAAACGTTTCGCAGTCATTATCCACAGAGGTCACCTTCAGGTTTGGTACCATGGATGTGTTCATACAGCTTTACTTCGCCTTTATTCTGTTTAGAGCAAAACCGGAATTTCCAAGCCCATCCCCAACCCTCCCCAGGAAAGGTGGAACTTGACAGTTGTTTCATTTGCAAGATAATAGATTTAAGTTCATAAAAACTTTTCTGTGGACTACAGTCTTATAAATCAAACAGTCTTTTCTATTAAAGACCTTCAGTTTGAGATACCTTGAGGTGAGTCCTTTTATGATCTGATTAATTACCACTAACTTATCTGTAGATGGACACAGAATTCACCTTTTGAGAAATTAGATTGTCCATTAGTCTTCATTTTCAGCTCAAGCTAAATCATTCTGTGTTTTTAGACATTTTCATTCATGGTGGGGTTTTTTTGTTTGTTTTTTGAGTCCCCCCCCACTTCTTTAACATATGTTAGAGCAGGCGGAAAGTCTTCCCAGAGCTCTCAAGTGTATTCTCACATTTGGTTTAATTAAATGATAGTGGTTGCCAAGTGGGTGTGCAAAACAAGTGGAGGACATGGATTTGTCCTCAAGCTATTTATAATCTTGGAAGCAGTATTTTTTTCATATTAAGTATTCACATAGTGAAACAAGATAGTATAAGATTGGATATGTAGTGGTACAGACTTTTAGTTGTTACATGAAGATAGGAAAGGTCTGTGGATCAGAGACACAGGGGAAGTTTTCAGAGAGAGGGGCTGCATGGGATCCTTGACGGCTGACCCAGGTTATTTGTTTCAGCAAGAAGGACCATGTGGGCAGGGTGGGAACAGCATATTGTGCTGTCTGGACTCTTGGCCCCCTCAAACCTCTGTTCAGAGTATGTGCAAGATCACAGCAAATTGTAGTAATATTGCATTAATGCCCTTTCTTTCGTGACTTCCCTAAAACTATCTTATGCATGTTCTCTTTTAAAGCATGGCACCCTTTCTTTTGGTTTTATTCCAAAATAAATTTTAAAATAAAACACTTCAGTAGATTAAACAGGCAACTGTGGAACTGATTTAACTTTTAGAAACCTACCAGGATATAATAAGAACTAGTAGGTTTGAGTTGTTGAATCGCTAGAAGGAACTAATTTGTTCTTCAGTTTTATTAGCTGGCATGTTTTTTCCCTTACCTTATACTAACATATATGGGTGTTATCAATCATGTTATTCCAGGTAATGCTACAGTGACAAACATCCTGAAGTGTAAATGGCTTAAAAATAGCAAAGCTTTATTTCTCAGTTATGCTACATGTCCCTTGTGGGTCTGCAGGGGGTAGGTGTCGAGAAGTTCTTTCTTTGAAAAATGTATCATTTAAAGAATTTAGATAAATTTATAATTTCAAATAAGAAGCTATATGAGGAAGCAGTTGCCCGCAGCTGCCCACAGTTGCCAAGCTAAGAACCTCAGCCTTTGGCACTTATTACCACCACTTTTCCTTAACCACTTCCTGGCTCTCTTCCGGCAATGTAAGGTTTCCAGGATTGGGGTGCCATCTAGTGGCTAGCACAGGATACTTCCTCCCCACCCTTTTCACCACTCAAAACTTGGTTGATAACAGTGGCAGAAAATCATTTCATACATATAAATATTCCCTTATGCCATTTACTTTTCATCTCTCTTCCAATCATTGTATAGTTACCTTTGGAAAGTGTCTGTGAAATTTTGAAATAGTTTTCCAGAATAAAAGGAGTTTGGAAGGAGAGATTAAGCATAAGGGTATTTTCCTGATAAATTTTAAATTAAATTAGATTAATAAGTGCTGTATTCTAGGATACTGATTTTTAGCACTCCAGGGATCCCTACAGCTACTGTGGGAGCCACTGTGGGAGGCAGAGAAGGGGCAGAGGAGGCTGGGGGTGGGTAGTGAGAGACTCTGTAGGCACCCAGATAGAAGAATATTAGCCCTGCATGTCTGCCTCCCGTCCGCCCCCCACACCTAGGCAGGATGGTGACCACAGTGAGAGCTGACCTTCAGTCAGTGCTTAGGATATGCCAGGTGCTGCCAACGTGAAAGAACGTAATCAGTCAGGAAGACAGCACCCACACGAGCATGTGCACACACACACCCACACACAACTTGTGGTAAGAGTTAGTGGCCTACGTAATAAAAAGGGAGAAAGATAGAAATTCTAACTAACCTCTAGTTTTTTGGCCTACCTAAACTCAGGAACCTTTGAAAGATGAGCTAAGTATAGTCATGTTGCAAATACAAGAGCTCAGAATGAGCCCATATGATTTGTGTTTGCTTCTGTTTTATACATTGAGAAAGAAGGAGGCCCTGGGCTCTGTTAGAAGAGCCAGTTCAACAGAAGGATTTTGCTGTGCTAGATTAGTGGTTTTCAATTCACTCCTGCCTTTTTCAGTTCTGAAAGGCCTTTTTCATAGGAAATTGTATGATACAAGGTTAGAACATAAACAAATCAAGGGTGGTTTGGACTCATAGAGGTAGGGAAGGCTGCTAGTAAAATGTGTTGATGCTCATCATGATGGCTCCTCTTAGATTTACAGTTGCTTCAAAAGCTTTGCTCCCAAAGGTGCTTTTCCTACGGAAGCACTTCCGGCAGCCCTGCCAAAGACCCTCCGAGGTGTGCGGCACAGAAGCCGTTTGGACCCCCCACCAGCAGACTTGCTCTCCACCAATTCCAATTCCAGTGAAGTTGCACTGCAGGGCTTTCCCCCAGTATAAGCAGATCGGCAATATTCTAGAACAAAGGTCACAAACTGGGGAACAGATGTATCTTGTTCAAATGTATGACAATTAAATATATTTGAGCTCACTTTGAAAATTGGGGGATTTCATGTAAGACTCGGGGATTCTGGCCTCTCAGGAGATCCGACAGCACTGGGTGGCACTGAGTAGTGGCTGTGGCTTTCAGGTGGGGCCTGAGATGTCCCATTTGCCACAGCCCCTACCACTCTCTCTTGTTTTTAATATCTGGTCTGTTCCATTTATTTGGGAAAAGTGTCTGGCCTGTTTAGGTTTTCTCTTTTTGGTGATAATTGGCTTGCTGTTTCATATATATGTGAAACTTTTAATATTTAAATATACATATTTAGGTGTATACTGTGTATAATATGTATTTAAAGTTTAAAGATCAAACTGAGAATTTAAAGGTGTCTCTTCTTTAGGGCTCAGTTTTTCCAGGCAACCCTCTTATCATTTTACAGTTGCAGTTGTACTCAGAGGCCAGTGTAGCACTTCTGAAATTGAATAACCCGAAAGATTTCCAAGAACTGAATAAGCAGACTAAGAAGAACATGACCATTGATGGAAAAGAACTGACCATAAGTCCTGCGTATTTATTATGGGATCTGAGTGCCATCAGCCAGGTAAGGAATGCAGAGATGCTTTTAAAACCTGAATCAAGAGTTGAAAATGTATAAATCACTGTATTAGAAGAAAGAAGACTTGAGTTGATTGAAACTTTTCTAATTTTCCAGTCACTGCCATTGGTTAATATTACTTGAAATGATCTAGAAACAGATGCAAGAACCTTTTCTAAAAAGTGTGTTAAAGAAATGCTGTTTATTTGTGATGTTGTTGTTTTAACTGTGCTGAATTTTTTGCAGTTTTTATAATGTTTAAAAGTAAGACTGGGTCTTTAGAAGTCTGTCAGAGCACCCTGAGAACAGGGCAGGGGTAGAGACAGCAGGAGGAGGTGTGACCTGGAGTATTTTTACATTGTCATGTACCAAATGTTTTTCTCAGTCTAAGCAGGATGAAGATGTTTCTGCCAGCCGTTTCGAAGATAATGAAGAACTGAGATACTCACTGCGATCGATTGAGAGGCATGCGCCCTGGGTTCGGAATATTTTCATCGTCACCAACGGGCAGATTCCATCCTGGCTAAACCTTGATAATCCTCGAGTGACAATAGTGACACACCAGGTATGTGACTTTCCATATATCACAAGGCTGTAGTTTCTTTTGTCTTTTACTGTTCTTTTACTTTTTTCTAATTTCATTTCCCTCACCCTGTCGCCTCCATTTCCACCTTCCCTTTATCCAGTCAGCCAACCCTCCCTCCCTCTCTCCC
>NW_024347791.1:8670798-8712385 GCF_902729225.1 Pteropus medius
AGAAAATATTAACCTTTTCTAGAGCTCATTTTTTTTTTTTTTTAATTTTAATGAATCCTAATTTGAGGGTAAAAAGTGTCAGAAACCAAAAACTGTTTTATGTTCTGTCTGCTTTTATGATAGGTTTATTTGACATGGCCTGTGCCAAATTGTGCTGAAGGCTGCCCAGGTTCCTGGATTAAAGACGGCTATTGTGACAAGGCTTGTAATAATTCAGCCTGTGACTGGGATGGTGGTGATTGCTCTGGTAAGGATGTATTCAAATGTAATTTGCTTCTGTTCATGGAATTTTTTTCATTTCTAATTATTATTGAACATGTACAGTGAATTAAGCATTCTTTATGTATTAGTCAGTAGCCTATGGACTCTTTGGAGGTGATGACCTGTGTCCCACGTGACCCAGTTTTTCATATTATCCGTTGTTGAGGGTGTTTTTCCATGTTGGCCCTGTACTTGAGAATGTCTTTTCTTATTGAAAATGTGGAACTCAGGAATACTCTTTATAATGTAAGCTCGAGAGCAAGAATAACTCTAACTGGTTCTTATAGGAGCTCATGGCTGATGACTTTTGAGCGACTAAAGAGATGCAAAAAAAATAAATGTCTTATCTCTTCAGCATCTCTTCTCCCTTTCTTACATGCTTATATTTGGACTTGTTGATAACAATACATTTTTTACTTTTATTTGTCGCCTTTCAGTTTATAAAGCATTTAAATTTATGAAGCATTATCCATGATCTACCTTAATTTCTTAGTCACCTAAGGAAGAGAGAATATATGCAGAGACATTATCATTCCCATATTCCATATGAGGAAACAGATTTGGAAAATTGTTTCGTATTGGAGGAAACAAGTTTTGTTTTAGTCACATCTAGCAGATAACACTTTAGAGAAATAGAAGCGGCTGTATTTCAAGAGAACACAGACATGTCAGGTGGATCCGTGCAGTCCCGAGAACTGAATCCTTAACAGAACATTCACGTTTGATAACGAGGTTAGCACCCATGTTAGGACGTGTTTTTGGCAGTTCCGACAGTCACGGTCTTTGGAACAGTCTCTTCCTATTTCTCTCTTCCTCCATCCACACCTACACATGTCCCCTTGAGCAATGATGAGGTCTGTACTTCTAGGTTGCCCAGATAGTGAGTCTTCAGTCCACTGTCAAGTGATGCCTCTTTTCAGTTTGTTTTCTTAAGCTACATGAAATATTTTACTAAAGAATGAGGTGAACCCTTTCTGACTGTAACTCATGCATCAATCTTGAAAACACTCTTAAGAAATAAGGAACTATCTTTTTTTTCAAGATTACAGGTGCAGTAAGATTCTGTTCTCCTCCTCCCTCTACAGGTAACAGCGGAGGGAGTCGCTATGTTGCAGGTGGCGGGGGAACCGGGAGTATTGGACTTGGACAGCCCTGGCAGTTTGGAGGTGGAATAAACAGTGTTTCTTACTGTAATCAAGGATGTGCAAATTCCTGGCTCGCTGATAAGTTTTGTGACCAAGCCTGCAATGTCTTGTCCTGTGGGTTTGATGCTGGCGACTGTGGGCAAGGTATATTTATGCCATAAAATCATATTAAGAGGAAGGAGATAAAAATCTTTGATAAGTAGAGAGGGTTTGGGCTCATCGTTGTTTAATTATTCTCTGTGTGTCCCTTTCTCAGCCTTGCATCTAAAGTAGCTGTAAGTTAAAAGGACACTGATCTTTAGAAAACAGTAGACACTAACGTTGTATGTAGCTTTTCCTTTATTGCTCTGGTCTGATTTTTTTTTTTTTTTACTAAGCCGATTTACCTTAGCTGAAAATATATGGCGATGGTTTAATTTGGAAATAATAAAATACCAGTAATTTATTAAGTAAGGATGGTGTGAATACTGGATCTTGTTGATAGCTTATTAACAGAGGTGGTTTTGGCCGAGAGTTTTTTTTTCAAATGGACAAAAAGATGGAAGTTGACCATTGGAATTTGCTGTCAAGAATTGTGTGGTACCTTGGTAGTGGGTCAGATTCAGCAAGCATTCCATGTTGATAATTGTGATGGCTTCAGATAGTAAAACGAGCCCTGTACCGGTAGAATTTCTGATTATTTTCAGTTCATTTAGAGTCACTTTTAGAAAGTGAACTCAAACCCTAAGAATTAAAGAAAAAAGAGGCGGAAACGCTTAGTTGTTTAAAAGTCATGTTTGTGTTTTTTCCTCTAGATCATTTTCATGAATTATATAAAGTAACTCTCCTCCCAAACCAGACTCACTATGTTATTCCAAAAGGTGAACGCCTGCCTTATTTCAGCTTTGCAGAAATAGCCAAAAGGGGAATCGAAGGAGCTTATAGTGACAACCCAATAATTCGACATGCTTCTATTGCCAATAAGTGGAAAACCATCCACCTCATAATGCATGGTGGAATGAATGCGACCACAATACATTTTAATCTCACACTCCAAAATGCAAATGATGAAGAATTCAAAATCCAGATAATAGTAGAGGTTGACACAAGAGAGGAACCAAAACTGAATTCTACAACCCAGAACTCTTACCAAACATTGGTTAGCCCCATAACACGTCTTCCAGATGCGGAAATCTTATTTGAGGATATTCCTGAAGAAAAACGCTTCCCAAAGTTCAAGAGACATGATGTTAACTCAACACGGAGATTCCAAGAGGAGGTGAAAATTCCCCTGGTAAATATTTCACTTCTTCCAAAAGAGGCCCAGTTAAGTCTCAAGAACTTGAATTTGCAGCTAGAACGTGGAGACATCACTATGAAAGGATACAACCTGTCCAAGTCAGCCTTGCTGAAATCATTTCTGATGAACTTACAGGATGCTGAAGTAAAAATAAACCAAGCTGTAATAACAAGTGAAAGAAATGAGAGTTTAGAGGCCCCACTGGTAAAACAAGTTCACAAAAGCATGTTGCCAAACAGCTTAGGAGCATCTGACAGATTACAGAGGTCAACTTTTCCAGCAGTGACAATGAAATTGAATGGGCACCACCAGCGTCAGAATCCACCCCCAGACTTGGAAACCAAGGCAAGTTTTAGATCTGAAACTCAGACCCAAATAGTAGGAGGCGAAAGTGTGTCAAAAGAAAAGCCCTCAGCTCTGATCGTGCCACTGGAAAACCATGTGCCAAAAGAAAAGAAAACCATAGGGAAAGAACAAGAGATAAACAGAATGGAGGACAATCTTAAAAATCACATAGGTCTTAATGAAGTATTACCTGGAAGAAAACTGCAACATTACACAGACAGTTACCTGGGCTTTTTGCCGTGGGAGAAAAAAAAGTATTTCCAAGATCTTCTTGATGTAAGTTACATCCAGCCTTATTCCTTCCAATGCTCAGGAAAACTAAATAACCTTGTAAGTGATATTAATCTAATAAATAGCTACCTTTTATCCAGCACTTCCCTGTGCCAACCACTAAACTACATACTTTTCTTACATGGTTTCATTTAATTGTCCCAATAACCCTAATAATAAAAATAGCTTATAATGGTTTCTACTATTGTTATCTCCATTTTACAGCTTAGGAACCAGCCTTAGTGTGAATGAGCAAGGGATTCTGCCAGGGGCATACCCCGAGAAGTAGTAGAACAGGGATGGTATCTTATCTTTATTCGCCATGTTGTGATTTCAACAAATGCTTCTGCATACATTGCACAAGTGAGAGCTGATATTTTTCCAGCTTTACTGATGAAAAAAACAAGGTGCAGAGAAGTTCATTAGCTTCCCCAGCATCCCAAAAGCAAGTCAGCAGGAGCCAAGACTCAAAAGTTAGAGTGCTCGCCCTCCTGTACCATGGCTTCCTTGATGCTGTAGGGTCATTTGTACATCTCCCAAGTGCCATCACTCTGCTAACTGCTGGAGAATGCAAGATGATTAGAACACAGTTGCTGCTAGTTGAGACTTAGAGCAAGTTGGGAAGACAGATTTGTGGGTGAATAATTGTAGCAATGTGACAAGTGTCTCTGTTGAGGTGTGGACAAGAAGTCCAAAGGGAAAATTCCTTAACTTTGTCTGGAGATATTGGGGAAGACATCCTTGAGGAAATACCCTGTGAGCTGGCCTTGGAAGTGTGGGTAGAAGTTGACAGACTTAGAAAAATCCCGTGGTCTGGGTTGGATTGTGAATGAAGCACAGCCATGAGTGGATGTCAGACTGGGAGAAAAGAGGATGAAGAGGGAACCATGTGTTAGTCCTTTCATTGTCTTTGGGGAGTGTCCAGTACCTAGGACAGTAGGTGTTTACTAATTGTCGAGTGAAGGAATGCAGAATTCTTGCCGAGGTTTATTTCTTTACTTTTTTTCCTTTTCTTTCCTTTTTTTTTTTTTTAAATAACAAAAATAATTATAGGCTGGTATTAAAAATTGTAAGCAGTGCTGCAAAAGAAACAGTAAAAAAGGAAAAGGTCTCCCTCCTTTTTTCCTAATCTCACTTAATATAACCACTATTATCTTTTGGTGGATATCTTTTCAGTACTCTTCTATAGAGATACAAATATATACACTATACAATTTCTATTTTGCAACAGTGACATTACACACACACTGCTCTGCAGTTAGCTTTTGATTTTGTGGGATGTGGGCAAATTGCCCATGTCAGTGCCATTGTTTTTTTTTTTTGGCTGCAAGTTATTTCCAGTGTTTTGCAATTACAGATAGTGTTGCAATAAATGTTCTTGTACACATGTCTTACTCTTGAGGAAGTTTTTCTTTTTGTAGGTAGAACTGCTAGGTTAAAGGGTCTAGTGCATAAAAATTTAAACATGTCCTTCTAAAATGTCGCACCACTTCATGCTTCTACAAATAGTATACAAGACTGTTTGTTTCTCCACAGGCTAACCAGCATCAGTTATTATAAATCTTTTTACATTTTCATCAGCTTGAGAAGCAAATATATTTCATCCTCTGTAAAGTGTATTCATATTCTTGGCCAATCTGCCCATTCAGTCAGTTTTGCCTCATTGGTTCTGATAAAGTTCTTCACATTTTATAACACGATTATATGGTGAAACCAGTTTGTATCTAGTCCTTGTGTTCAATACTCAAGTACTTATTGCTTTGAAATCAACAGTAAAAATAGCTTAATATGAAAATATTATCAAACTTATTTGTAAAGAAGTTTTCTAAATGTTGCATTGAAGGGCTATGAAATCTCCTGATCAATAACTGGTCCTTGAAGAATACTCTATAAATAAACCTTCACTATACAATTGTTGTTCTCAAGCCAGTGTTGGTGATAACTTTCACTGAAATCCGGTTTAGCCCTGCTCTTACAAAGTGACCTGTGAGTGTTCATTTCACAGTCCACATTTTCGTGGACTCTCAGTGACTAGTTATTACCACATTGTATGAAATGGTACCTTTGTCTCTTGTTAGCTGAGTATACGTACGCACTAAACATTATGCTGTGTTATATGGAATTCTCTTTTCAGGAAGAAGAGTCATTGAAGACACAGTTGGCATACTTTACTGATAGCAAACATACTGGGAGACACCTGAAAGATACATTTGCAGATTCCCTCCGATATGTAAATAAAATTCTAAATAGCAAGTTTGGATTCACATCTCGGAAAGTCCCTGCACACATGCCTCACATGATTGACCGAATCGTTATGCAAGAACTGCAAGATATGTAAGTCTGGCTGGTGTTTGGGTGGTTCTTATGTGCTCAGAGCTAGGTCTGCTTGAAATTTACATCTTTGCTCTGCTAAATTTATGGCTCTGATATTTGATGACTAATATGTTAGAAGGTACTGTCTAAATAAGTGGGAAAAAGATGCTAACTCAAATGTTAGGTACTGCACGTATTTTAAATATCCTGAGTTCATTATATGTTATATTATACAGGTTCCCTGAAGAATTTGACAAGACGTCATTTCACAAAGTGCGCCATTCTGAGGATATGCAGTTCGCCTTCTCTTATTTTTATTATCTCATGAGTGCAGTTCAGCCACTGAATATATCTCAAGTTTTTGATGAAGTAGATACCGACCAGTCTGGTGTCTTGTCTGACAGAGAAATCCGAACACTGGCTACCAGAATTCATGACCTGCCTTTAAGTTTGCAGGTATGTATTTTTTTCCCTAAATTTTTTGACATTTTAAATGAAACTTGTAATTTTGATACTTTCTCTTTTTCCTCCTACATATTTCAATATAATGTAAGTAAAAGTAATTTTTAATGAGGGTGTTTACAACTAGTCCATTTTTAGTGCCAGAATTAAAACCAAATTTGAAGATCATATTTTATGAGATTACCTTTGTTAGGCTTGCAGTAGGGATTGCTATTGTATTATCTGGAGAAGAACCAGACTATACCTGCGAATGAGATTCTTGTGACAAGTTCACTCGGGCTACAGGAATGGCCGACTGGAGCTCTCGGTCAGGCCCATGATGCTGCACAGTCCCTTTTGTCATAGCCTCTTGTCCCAGGGGTAGGAAACTTACTAATGAAGCGTGCCAAGATGACTCTAACTGCATGATATCCCATCTGGTGATCCCCTGGACCATCTTGTGTAAAATAGTGTCTCATAGTCCAAGATGTTTCCTCTTTGAGACAAAGATGAAACATTTATATTTGTATTATCTCATTCTGCTCCTTTTAGGGTGTCTTTATCTTAAGAGTCATGTAGTCGAACTCTCTTTGAAGATGACATTTAAACAAATTTTGGAGACTTTCACATAGGTTTTATTTTTAAAACCACAATCATTACTTGTAATGTACATAGAAGGTTTATTTATCCTTTTATTTTGCTTTGTTAGGATTTAACAGGTCTGGAACACATGTTAATAAATTGCTCAAAAATGCTTCCTACTAATATCACTCAGCTAAGCAACATCCCACCAACTCAGGAAGCGTACTATGACCCCAATCTGGTAAGTGGAACGGGAGTTCTTTTATGTAAATCAGAAAGTATGTCCTTATTGGGATTTATACAATTTCTGTATGGCATGTCAGAAACTAGAAGTGGACTGTGTCTTTGGTGGAAAGTAGCTCAGATAACTCAGAATAATTTATATTTTGCTTTGGAATATCTTTTTTCCTTCGCAATGGATGTTAAGCTAATACTGAGATTAGTCACTTGTATTCTATAATCAGGCCTCCTATTCACCAAGGATGACAGAGGCCTAGCCCCAAAGTATTCTCGTTGGCTTGGGAGAACAGTCCTGAGGTTAAACATTAACCAAGGAAATGTTCTTCAACTGGGGTACCATCTTTCATCAAAGCTGTTTCGATGCTGGCGCTTCCTTGATTTTACCAGTAAGGGGCTGTGTGATTGACGCACACATATATTGGAGTGCCACTTGGCTGAAATGGTTGGAAGACTGTTGATTGTAAGATACATCCCAGTTTCAGAGTCGTGATCATGTACATTTAGAACTGTTGGAACAAGGATGTAATATTAATGTGATGCTTATAGTTAATTTTTGCTGCTCTATGGAAAAATGTTTACCAAATAAAATTGAGTAGAGGAAAGAAGGTAGTAACATATGCACAGTGTGATTTGAACAATGGATAACTCCCAAATACCATCACACTCACACAAACACACACACACCCCAAAAAGTAATGGAAATGGCAATAGATTAAATCATAGGTGATTTTTAATTTCATTTTTTCACACTGATATTTTCCATATTTTCTATAATGAATAGCTTTCACTTTCATAATCAGAATAAAGTATTAAAACATTTTTTTATCTTGCAAATGTTCAAGCCATAATTAGATAATTTATAGTAAACTGCATATAAGATGTTTGTAAATGAATGTAGAGAGAGAAGAGTAACAAATCAGTAAAAAATCTGGTTCCTGAAATTTAGCATTCATGGCACATGTTGGGGACTGTATTCCTCACCCTGCCCTCAGAGAGCCCCGTGAAGGCTCACTCATGGTGAGACACGGTGTGACCAGTGCAGCTGTTGGTGAGAGAGGTCAGCATAGGAGCTAACAGAATACGTAGACCAACTATAAGTATTGCTGATTATGTGTTGAATAGTTTAGCAAATGACATGGATTAGTATACAGAAATATGTCACTTAAAACTTCATTTACAAAAACAGGCAATTAGCCTGTGCGCCATAGTGTGCCAACTTGATTTTAAAAAATATCTTGATTACTGAGTGTTTTAGTGCTCTCTTAAACTTTGTACCTGAGGTGAATGCTTCACTTGCCTTACAGTAGTCTTGGCCTTGATGTTATGTCTGTATTTTTTTACAGCCACCCGTCACTAAAAGTCTAGTAACCAACTGTAAACCAGTAACTGATAAAATCCACAAAGCATATAAGGACAAAAACAAATATAGGTAAGTTTAGTTTAAGAATAATTATTACAAGAGTCTGGTATTTTCATAGTTTTATAATAGTTTATTAAACATTCTTTTAAAGTTTATGTGAAATTATTTTCTTTCTTATTAAATTTATCGGAGTAACATTAGTTAATAAAATCATATAGGTTTCAATCGTGCAATTCAGTAATACATCATACCTATATTTGCATTGTGTGCTCACCACCCAAAGTCAGATCTCCTTCCATGACTATATATTTGACCCCCTTTACCCTTATCTACTTTCCCCACTCCTGCCTTTCCCTCTGGTAAGCACTAAACTGTTATTTGTGTCTATGAAGTTTTGTTTGTTTGTTTTGTTCTTTTGTTGCTTTCTGTTTTATATCCCACATATGAATGAAATTGTTTTCTTGTGTGAGATTGATTCTGAAAATGTTGAGTCTGTTAAAGTTTTATAAATTTTTTTTTTATTGAAAGTTTGTTTACATATCCATGTCAATATTTACACTCTTTAAATATGTTTGATAATCAGGTTTGAAATCATGGGAGAAGAAGAAATTGCTTTTAAAATGATTCGTACCAATGTTTCTCATGTAGTTGGCCAGTTGGATGATATAAGAAAAAACCCCAGGTACTGGTTGTCTTTTTTAATTAATAAACTTTGTTTTTTAGAGCACTTTTAGTTTCACAGCAAAACTGAGCAAAGTACAGAGACTTTCCATGTTTAAAAATTATCTTTAATCATGCAAAAAAAAACATGAAAAAAAGGCAGCAGACTTGAGAGAAGGGTGTAACTTATTTCTGTATGAGGCAGATGGAAATGTCTAATGGTATGAGATACTGTTTGAACTTAGAGATGGGAGTTGTTAGTTGAGATATAGGGATCCCTCATGCGGAGGAACTAGCATGGACTTCTAAGGGTCCAGTGACATGAGCTGTTTAGTGAGGCTAAGCGGTGAATTGCATCATGGGAGAGGTGAGGCCAGACAGCTGAGACTCATAATATTTCTAAAAAGGTGCTTCCAGAAAACTTGCTTTAGTGATTAGACTTATCTTTGCAATTCGAAGTAAAGTTCAGATTAACATCTGTGGAAAAAGAAATGCAACCATGAATGTGAAAATTAATTCAGTAAACTACAGTCATTCTTTGGGGATGAGTACATATTCAGATATACGTAAGCCTAGCCCGGCCTCTCTAACAGTTGCCTTAGATAGTTTGATAAAATTAGCAAAAAACATGCATTTTTGTTTTGAACTTTAGTGGGAAATAGGTATTTCATCAGTTTTCTGGAACAAAAAAAGACCATGACATATTAAATTAAATATTTTTTATCTGAGTCTTTTAAATAATGTGGAAGTCTTCAGTTTCACCTCATTATATTTATGATTTTAATTATAAATGATCAGAGATGTAAAATTTATAAACATGTTAAAGCCATGGCATTTTTTCTAAAAATTTCATTTTTTTTTTTGGTGGGGAGACAGAAATTGGAATTTTAAGGAAAATGAAAATATCTTTAATGCTTTTTTAGTGTATTTAGTAATTCAGTAAAATTATTCCCCCCCTCCGAAAAAACCCAAATATTTCCCATAAGCCAAGCAAACAGTAAGCCACAATAATTAATAATCACCCAGCCTATAGCTCCATTTACACGTCTGTAGTTCACTCTGCCTGGAATACCCGGCTCTAATTTTTAAAAATAATTTTATCCTTAATAATTAATTTTTATAAATGCTCTTTTCCTCCCTATTCTGTTGATATGCTCTCTCAGTCGTTAGTAATCTGTAGTAATGCCATGTGAGAATTTGCAATTTTTAGTTGTATCTTCTACTTTTATGTCTTTGTGCTTATTTGAAAGTTGTTGAGTGAGAGAATTCATACCTTTGTGGTACCTTTAAGGGACAGAGTTTAAAAGACACATGGCAAGCCAAGCTCCTCCTGCAGTGTATGCCAGGCCCAGATACCTCCTGCGACCCTGAATAGATTTTATCGTTTTTAGCTCTTATTTGCTTTGTTTTACTTTTATGAGGACTTATTTTAAGTCAAGAGTGGAAAATCAGTCTTCTGACTTAAGCTTTAAGGACAGTTTTATCCCATTAACAAGGTGTTTGGGATAGGCAGCATCTAGGCCTTGCATTTTCTCTCTGGCCTCTTCATCTCTGCTGCCCTTCTGTTTCGTTGGCTTCGTCCTCAGGCTGGAGATGGGGCAGCTGCAGCAGTTCTAGATGTCCCTGCAGACATAGCCATGTTCTGAGGCAGAGAGGGAACGCCCCTTGTTGTGTGCCACATGTTGTCCCCCCATTCTTACACCAGTCACCGTGAAGGTGAGGGATTTGCTTACACTAGTTAGAGGCTGCCTCTGTGTTGAGGTGGGTCACCTCCCTTTGAGTCAGCTGATGGGGTAGAAATACTGAGCGAAGTGCAAGTTCTTTTTGGAAGGAGACAGGAGTATTTGCTGAGAATCCTGAAGAGTCCACTTTAGCCACCCTGTATCCATGCACAGCCTTTATTTTATATGTATACTTTGTTTAATTTTTCCCAACTTTTTGAAAAAATTTTGAAGATACAGAAAAATTTTTAAAAATAGCTCAACAAACTTAACCCCATACTTAACCCAGATTTAAAAATTATCAGCCTTTTGTCATATTTGCTTGATCTCTGTGTACACACATACAGTTTTGCTTTGTCATATTTGCTTGATCTCTATGTACACACATACAGTTTTGTTTTTATTTTTTGCTGAAACATTTGAAAATTAGTTGCACACCTCTAATTATTTTAGCATATGTCTTCTAAAACAAAGTCATTCTTTATACTACAAGACCATTAATGCATATCTAAAAACCTTTACATTGTTTAAATAATACCATGTAATAGACAGTATATATTCACATTTCCCCAGTTGCTTCTAAATGTTCTTTATAGCTTTCATTGGTTTTTATTCCAGGATATAGTCAAGGCTCATGCATTGTATTCTGTCGACATATCTCTTTGATACTCTCTAAAGCAGTCCCCAAGTTTACAGAATAGATGGGATAATGAACTTTCACATACCCATCACTCATCTTCAGTAAGCAGTTTACGACTGATCTTGTTTCATTGAAACACACCCACTCCTTCACCACTTCCCAATAATTTTTATGTCAGTCTCAGACATTGTATTATTTTGCGTAAAATTTTATGTAGAATTTTCAATATATTTCTTGAAATTATAAGAACTCTTTAAAAATAACCATAATACCATTATTCCTTAGTATGATAAACTGGACAATGTACACATTTCCCCAGTTGTCTTTTATAAGCATCTTTGTGTTTTTTAAATTTGTAGATTTGAAGTGGCATCAAGTAAATTCATTGTAGTTAGGTCTATGGGTTTTCCTTCAATCTCTCTTTTTTTAAGCATTTAATTTTGTGTGTGTGTATGAAGAAATCCAATGATATATTCTGTGTATTTCCTATATTTTGGACTTCTCTGATTATATCCCAGTTGTATAACATGTGCCTCTGTCTCCGTTTCCTGTAAATTGGTATTTTGATACGAGATCTTTATTAGGTTCAAGTTTGATGGCGTTTTTTTGGTTTTGGGTTTTGAGGGTTTTGTTTGTTTGTTTGTTTTTGTTTTAGTTTTAGCAGGTGTACTTCAAAAATGGCATTATCCATACCTACTTTTAGTGACTTTTGCCTTGAAGGGAACTTGAAACCGTTGGGAGGCACCACCACTGTAATCTGCTTTTTGTCAGAGCTTTAGCATCTTACAGCTTAGTCGGAGAAGTGGTCATCAGACTTACAGAATCTATAGCTTTGAGGCTATCTCAATATCTACATGACTATTCTTAGTAATATAACTATCAGTTTAGAGAACTTGGTTTTAGGTACTTACTAATTGTTTCCCTCATTGCTGACAAAATGCTCCAGTCACTTAACTACATCTGTTGAACACTTAATTGGGGACCTGCTAAATGGAAATCATTAATTTATTCCCATAGCTAGAAGGCACTTTCAGTGTTATCTTTTCTAGTTCTGTTTTGTGGGTAAGAACTACCCAAAGAAAAATTTTATAGAATGTTATTCCCCAGAGAATTATGTCAGTAAATGTAACCACTCAGGGACATAAATCTATTTAAAATGTATTAGGAATCCACATGTTCTGTTTTTTTTTTTTAGGTCAGAATCATCCTTATGATAACCAATAACCCTGGATCTCTGTTATTTCCAGGAAGTTTGTTTGCCTGAATGACAACATTGACCACAATCATAAAGATGCCCAGACAGTAAAAGCTGTTCTCAGAGACTTCTATGAATCCATGTTCCCCATACCATCCCAGTTTGAGCTGCCAAGAGAGTATCGAAACCGTTTCCTTCATATGCATGAGCTACGGGAATGGTAAGTTCTCATGGTTCTTATACCTGTGTGTGTAATTTGTTTTAGAATGATGAAATTTCTTTAATGTGTTATTTGCTATATAATTTCTTTGTAAAATACACTGACAGTTTTTATTGATCTTAATCGTTGAAATATACTTTTTATTGCGCTCACTGGCTGAGTGTATCTGCCGAGCTTTATTCATTGTCATTGCTGCCATTAGAGTAGCCACCTGTTTCTTGATTACCTGCTATATGGCAGACACTGTGCTGGGCAATATAATATATTTACTCTGTTCTTTAAAGGTACTGTTATTGCTATGTTGTTGCTACGTTACAGATGAGAACACAGTAATAGAAGCCGAGTGGTTTGCTCAAGGTGAAGTAGCTGATAAGAAGCAAATACAGCCTGATTCTCCACCCTCTGCATGTTTCACTATATTCCAAAGCTGCTTTATAATGTTTCCTTCATCTTTTATTTTACTATGTTTTCCAATACTTAGTTATACAGATAATTTCATCTTTCAATTTAGGAAGATTTTTGACCCCTCACCTGCCCTGCCTCCACCATTTCAGGTGCTAAGAATACAAAGGCACAGAGGTGTAAAAGAGAAGAGAGTGCTTTGGAGCGGGAAAGGGGAGATCGTGAGGGGCTGCATCTGAATTAGACTCTTTTCTTTAGAGAATGGGGCTCCCATTTTTTTTAGATGTTGGTTTTGCCCAGAGTTTATGATTTGGAAAGATGACTAACGGTAGTGTGGGGGTTGGACTGGTGAGGAAATTGGAGTGAGGCAGTGTTGTCTTAGAACTGGAGGCAGGCAGACAAGTTCTAAGCATACCAGTTGTCCTGAAACAGTCAAGGTATGAACCAAGGACACAGCCCAGGAAATAAAGAGAAGGCAGTAGACCGAATTGGGAGAGATTTTAGAGAGGAAATTAGTAGACCTTGGCAGCTAGAAATCTTTGGTGTCTTAGAGTTGGATGAGACAATTGGCATGTATATTGCTAATATCTATATATATATATATATATATTATTTTAATGAAGAGAAGTTATTACAAAACCGTGAGCCTTGTCTTCCAGAAATGGCTGGAATAACTTCTTACCATTTTCACTTTCCTTTAGTTTAGAGGAAAGAAACCTTGGATGGTTTTACCTATTAATGCCCCAAACCCAGTTTGTGACTAAATTTACCTTCAGAGGCTCAATTGAATAAGAAAGGAGTGGGTTTAAGAGTAGTTTGAGAGGACTTAGGTTCTTTGTTGTACAAATGAGACAGATCAGGTGTGGGGTATTCTTTGCAGTTCCCTGACCTGGGACTTCTTTTTCCTCATCCAGCTCAGCATCTGTGTTACCTCTCACTCCTGACCCACCAACACCTTTCTAAAAACTTCTTTGTCTTTTTCCTTTCATGATACCGTGCTCTCAATCCCTTGTCACCTTTCCCTACTTTCTCGATTGGCTTTCTTCCTGTTCTCCTTTCTTGGGTATAGCGCATTGCGCATCAGTCTGTGTGCTGTGAGCCTTCTTCAAGGGCAGAGCTGGTGGCTTATTTGTATCTGAGTCCACAATACCTCCCTAGCACATAGTAGGTGTTCGGTGGATGGGTGGCTAAGGGAAGCTTGGTTCACCCCCAGCTATTATAGGGTTCTCTGGTTGCTGAGGCAACTCATTAGTTGTGTTACAGCCTGTAGCTTCTTAGCTCTTTAAATTACACACATATTTTGAATGTCACTGTAGACATTAGAACTGACTGAGCTCATTGTGAGCAGCAGACAGTAGAAACTACGGGAGGAAAAAGTATATTTGAGTACCATTATGAATATGTGACTTGAGGTGTGGAGTCATCTACTACCATACAGTTGTAAATGAGAATCTGGAACTCAACATGGAGACCCCAATTTGGTAGTCATTAGCATATTTTCCAAGTGCATGTTGAGCATTTATTTAATTGTCATAATAAATTATTCATTTATTTTTATGTTACAGATAAGGAAACTGTGATATACCGCCTCTATTTATCCCCAGTATCCTATCTTCAAGTCTAGTTGATTCTACTCTCAGAATATCTCTTTTGTTGCTTCTTTTTATTCTCATCGCCCCTCATTCTTTTTTCATGCTGGACCAACATGACTGCCTGCCTCTGGTCACCTGCTGTGACATCATCCTTCAGATGGTCACCATTTTCACCCTGATTCATTCTCTCTCTCTCTCTCTCTTACACACACACACACACACACACACACACACACACACACACACACACACACACACCCCCCCCCCCCCCATGCGATTTCATCTGCTTTTCCACTGGAGTATTATGTCCAAACCTCATTTTGGTTTTCCAGAACAACTGCAGTTTATACCCTCCTGCCTTTCCATGGCTTAGCTCTCCCTGATGCCACTGTGCCAGGCTTCACTCAGTTCTGTAGGACTCAGCTTTCCCTTCCTGTCTTCAAGGCTTAAATAAAATGTCACCATCTCTGAGATGCTTTCCTCATTTCTGTTAGTTTTTTCACAAGACTTTGCTTTTGAAAATACATGTTTCTGTCCATCTTGTGTGATGGCTAGTCATCAGTGTGTTGGTGACTTCCCAGGGTTGTAAACACTTTACAGCAGGAACTTCATCTTGTTCATCTCTCTGTGTCCACAAGAAATGTTTATTGAATGACCGAGTGAATAAATAAATATGAATGGATAAATAAAAATGAATGAAAGTGTGCTTTTGATTAAACACCAGAAGTAATTTTCTTTTGAAGTCTCTGCTTGGATAACTTTTACTAATTCAAATATAATGAAAAATCAGAACTCATGTTGGAAATGTGTATTGTGTTAACATTTTAGAATTGCCTCCAGACGGTGTTTTTGTGTTTCACATTGCTGATTTTGCTACACTGGTATATAATTAACTCTGTGAGTTATAATTAAAACAGTGAAACTGTGCACAGAACTACATAATTGCTTTCTTTTCTCTTTGAACAGGAGAGCATATCGAGACAAATTGAAGTTTTGGACTCATTGTGTACTGGCAACATTGATTATGTTTACTGTATTCTCATTTTTTGCTGAACAGGTAAGTTTTATATATTTTACGTGGGGATCAAACAGTATTTTTTGGTATATTAGTATCTGGTTCTTTTAGAAAAGGATATAAATTCTCAAGAAAATTTTAATTTTTTTTCTGTTGGTTTTTAGCTCATATTCCAGAATGTCAAATGTACTTCATAATATTTAGGCATCAAACGTAATTATTTATCTTCTAGATGTATAACCAGTATTCTTTTACCTGGAACTCAATAAATTAACTTGCAGACTTCAAGCTAAAACTGAAAAGCTCTATGTATTTTTAATGAAAAAGTGCCTAGAATCTTCATCTGATACTATTTTTTTATGGTCTCCATTTTTTTTTCTTAGACAATCTTTCTAATTGACCATAGTGTCATCTTCAGACTTTCCAATGTCCTGTAGATGGTGCCTATTGTGCTCACTTATATTTTTCTCACATTTCCTTTGAATTGCTGAGAGTTCTCCATGCAGGCACACACATGGCCTCCTTCAGGTGAGGGTCCAGAAGTAGAATGGGCATTTGTGAGGTGAAAAAAAGGGACAAGAGAATCCTTATTAGGTTGCAGGTATGAGATGCTCTGAACAAAAGGGATTGAAGAAGAGAGAGAACAGGGTCTGGGCTGACCGGACTTGTGCAGGGCAAGCGAACCTAGCCTCAGCCTCCTTTCGAGGTGACTGTTGAGTGGAGCTTTTTCATCTGTCACTTATGGGAAACTTACATTGAATTTCCTTACACGGAGAAGGGAGAGGAGGAGATCGAAGTACTGAGAGCTTTAGGATAAACAGCACCTGGACTTCCTGCCTCAGATGGAAGGAAATTCAGGAAATGGAAAATTGTGCGGGCGAGCTGGACTGCGATTTAACCTTCATCTACCGCCCAGGGAATATAAATCTTGTTCTTGATGTTTGTTGCCATTGTTCCTGGCAGATAAAAATCTTAGAAGAAAAAAATCTTAAAAAGACTATAGCTGCTTTTTGATAGTCAGGTTTTCTCTTTCCAGTTTCTCATGGTTAAACTGTTTCTATGAGAAAAAAAATCCAAGTTCTAAGCTAGTAAATTACAAATGAACTTTTTGCCTTAACAACCTATTTATAAATTGGGTATTACCTGTATTTTCAAATGATTATTGCTATGTTTAAGTATTGGGGAAAAAATGGTGACAGAATTTTAATGGAGGGTTTTTCTTCTTCTTTTCCTTTTTTTTTTTTTTTTTTAAAAAAGAATACATATGTAGTCATTTTTAAACCTGGAGACAGTGTCTTATGGCTAAACAGAGCCAGTTTCCTTCAATAGAAAGACTTGACAGACATCTTGAAAATAAATATGTTTGATAATTGCTGTGTAAAAATCTTTAGTTATAAGTCTTTAAAAAGTGAAGCTTGGGCCAAAATAATTTTAATCCCTATGGGTTTAAATATCTTGTGGGCACATATCTAGGTCCATAGAATCTACAAAGCCAAACAAAAGTAGTGGTTGATTTTATTTTGGGTAGGAATAATGGGGATTGTTTGTTGTCCAGTGTTTTGTTTTGTTTTTTTTCCTAATGTATAAGACTGGAAATGATTAAGGTTACATGACACTCAGAAAGTTTAAAGTTTGTCAACATGGAAATTGAAATTTATTTTGTCTTTCATCATTTAGTTAATTGCACTTAAGCGGAAGATTTTCCCCAGAAGGAGGATACAAAAAGAAGCAAGTCCCGATCGAATCAGGGTATAGAAGCTCTTCATTTGAAAATCATCTACCTCAGCATTCACTGAGCATTTTAAAACTTGCCATCACAGAGATGTCCTCATGTTGCGATGCTTAGCCAGCTTGGCCTGAAGAAGGAAAAACACTCAGTACATGGATAGAGCCTACTCACCAGGAATTATTTAACCAACACACTGAAAACCTGTGTTTTGAGCAGCTCTGAACTCGTTTTACTTTTAAAGCATTTGTTTATGGACCTGTCATTCTTTGAACAAAAAGGCTCACTGACAAGAGACAACTGCCAAGTTCATGGCAACCATTGCCAACTAACTTCAACTTGTGAAGACGGCTTGGCAGTGAATGTTAAGGACCCCAGTCTTTGCATTCCAAAGCCTTTTGCTATGGTTTTACATTTTTGTTCTTTTGTTTTTCTTTTTTTCATTTCTCATTTTTAAAATAAGTAACTACTAAGTTAACTAGCTATTCTTGCTTCTGAAAATAATGAATTGACATGTCTAAACATGTTTTTATAGATGTTATTTAAATAATGCAGCAATATCACCTATTGACTGTATCTAAATTATGGATTTTATTGACATTTAAGACTGTAAATGGTCTTAAATGACTTATAACTACTAATAAGCTCAATGACTGACATCTGAAATACTTTGTCCTTATTTACTTCAGCCCCTAAGAATACTGTGATTTCATGTAGAAGCCTAATCACAAAGGGCTAGAGTTAAGTAGCAGAGCTACTTCCCAGATGTAATTATGTTTTGGAAATGTACATATTCAAACAGAAGTGCCTCATTTTAGAAATGAGTACGGTTGATGGTACTGGCACATTACAGTGTTGTCTTTTTAAATATCCATCAGTATATTCCAGTCAGTTTCATATAATGCAGGGATCAGCAAACTTTTTCTGTAAAAAGGCACATCGTAAATATTTGCAGGCCACATGTGTCTCTGCTGCATTTTCTTCTTTGTTGTTTAGTTAGTTAAAACATTTTTTAACCTTTACAAATATCAAAACCATGTTTAGCTTGTAGCTGTACGAGAACAGACCACCAGCTGGTTTGGCCCACAGGCCATTGTTTGCTGACCATTGGGATAGAGAATTAGTATTTTTATGTATGGGTAAGCCCTGACATTCAGCCATATTTTATTTATATCATTATACAGTGGATTTTTGGAGACCAGATTCCACGAGTCCTTTTTGAACTCTGATAGGTATTTTAAATCATGATCTCAACAGTATTCTTTCAAAATGGCACACATATTTTGTAAAAAAAAATTGTAAATACTGTGTTTGTGCTGTAAAAGTTATGTATTTCAAAAACTGAAATCTCATAACAACTTACATTTTGTCCGATGCTTTCTTTGATTTTTAAATCTCTGAGGAATGAGTTTATTGTTATCCAGAATCAATAATCACATGAATACAGTGTGTCAGGATTTGCTAAACACTATTGAAAACAAGTGGAGAGTAGTATTAGAAGATGGTAGTGATATAACATACTGGAGAATATCATTTTATAGGGAGAAAATAAGTTTTAGATGGGATTTATCATACGGTAGAAATTTAGAAGATATCATTTATTTAAAAATAAAGAATTTATTTTAGAAAAGTTGTAGAGAAATGAACATTTGGATGTGATGGAGTTTTCTGTGGTTAGATGAATGTAATTTACAATCAGGAGCTTAATAGGTAAATAGGATAGATAATATAGAATATTCGTAGAATCATTCATCTAATGATTCTATAATGATTCTGTTAAAGTCATTAGGACAAAGGAACCTCAGTAGTTGAGTAGTCAAATGGTTTCAAAATTTTTAAAGCCTCAGAACCATTAGTTCAAGTGAAATTCTGTTGAAGTCCAGTGTATAATACCAAAACTGCTCATCCTGCTTGACCCCAGGGTTTACCTCTAAACTCCCAGGTCTCACAGGCAGGTTCAAAACGACTGCCAGGACCACACTCAGCATTTTCTCATTGAGGAAACCAGGGTGAGGAAGATTATGTGACTTGTCCAAGGTCTGCCAGCCAGTTTGAGGCAGAGGTGGGTTGGAGCCCAGGTTGTGTGTCTCTTTTCCCATCCCACCAGGCCGTGTTGACACTCCATAACATAACTGGCACAAGTAGGTAAAGTACATACTCCGCAGTCAGACTTCTGGGGTTCGAGTCCTGGATCCTGGACATCGTTTGCTACAATTCAGTTTTCTCTTTTAAAATGTGGAGGTGATACATCATAGGCTTATGGTAATGATTAAAGGAAATGACATATGTAATGCACCCAGCTCAGTGCCTGGCAAATACTTCTGCCCAGTAAATGTCGGTGGTGATGATGGTAGTGGTAAAAGTTTGCGAAAGGATTGTTATCCAGGCCAGAGGCGAGGTTTTTAGTATAGACATTAGGATGAAATGATTACCTTGCCTTACTTAGTTAAGTGACACCTTTTTTAATTAAAAAAAAAAAAAGTCCTTTGCCTACTCTATTTTTTTCAAAAGTGTTTATTTTTAAGATTATTTCTTCATATACTGCAAAGTATACAAATAGGGACTAACAGAGAATGGACCGAAAAGAAAAGTATAATCATAATTCCGGTTAAAACATTTAAAGAAGACACAGCACCAACCCCACAAAAATTCTTTGAGTGTAGAAAAGAGAAAGAAAACACTCTAACTCATTCCTTGAGGTCTATACAACCCTACACTAAAGCCTGGCTTGTTACCACAAGAAAGGAAAATTATAAGCCATCTACCTCATGAATCCCAAATGAAACACTAACAAGCCAAATTCACTTATTCCCAAAGTAACAACTCTTTGTGATCAAGTTAAGTCCACCAGGAACACAAGGTTGGCCCAATGCTTGAAAATCAATGTAATTCACATCAGCAGGACAGAAAAGAGAAATTGCATGATAATTCAATGGACCTTTTCTTTCTTTAAAAAAGATTGATAATTCCACAAGTAGAAAGTCTAGCACAATGACTTCTCATCTGTTTAACATTTACAAAGTTCTTGCCATATTTGTTTGCTCTATTTAGTTACTTAGTTATTTGTTGGCATATTTTAAAGTAAATTCCAGACTTCATGGAGACGAGTACAAGGCCTCAGTATTTAGGGGCTTGTCAGTTTTAATTTCTCCTTCCCATTGGCCTTAATAACAGCTATGTCTTAGTACATTCTACATGCTAAATGCTTTATATTCATAATCTCATTTCATCGTCACATCCACATTTTACTGTTGGGGCCTGACTAGTTTAAGTGCCTTGCCTGAGGTCTAACTATTAAGTGGTAGCATCAGCTGTTGACCTAAGGCACTCCAAAAAGATACACTTGGATTACAAAGGACAAATTTTACTCAACCTGCTGGAGGGTAAAAAAAAAGGCTGCAGGAGGAAACCCTGCCAAGACTCTCAACATATCCCGTCCCTGTCTCTCTCTGCATGTCAGCCTTACTCCCCACAGTGGGGTCCTAGCAGCTCCTGGCTTACATTCCTCAGAGAAGCAGGAAGCTTCCTCTCCAGCTTCAGTATAGAAAGCCCTAATAGAAGAGAGTTATTCTGACTGGCTTAGTCTGTGGCCAGGGGAATGGAGACTTACCAAAAGAAAGAGGGGAAGGGTGCTGGGCTGAGCAAAAACAACTCTAGCTTCACAGAATAAAGATTTGGTGCATATGGAAGACCAAGTTATGGATTAATTACTCAAGTTGAAGGCAAGCTGCCATATTTGAGAGCAATTGGAAAAATCAAATCTATTGATTAGAATACTGTGAATCTTATATATATTTTTCATTACTGAAAGGATTCAATGAAACCTTTGTACAGTATCAGTACAGTACTTGCCGCATAATACTCTATAAATGGTTCACAATAATGGTTTTATTATGGTTCATAACTGGTGCCAAGTTATCTTTCTGACCTCCCTTCTGCTTTTCCTCCCCTGCCATTCTTACCCATGGCCATACACTGTGCCAGCCACATAGTATTTTCTCAAACACACTATGCACTTTTATGACTCTGTACCTTTCCAGATGCTGTTAGTATTGCTTGACCTGTTTTTTTATTCTTTATCTGTCTGTTAAACTCCAATTCATACCTCAAAGTCCATCACCAATTGCTAGTTTGTCTACTGAGAAATTTTCTAAGAGATTATCAATCACCTTGAGTTCTTTGAGACAGTAAATAAGGGAATAAGGGAATATTTAGGCTTTCAAACAACCTTAACAAGATTCTACACCACTGGTTACTAAAAATGAGAAAACATTTTGTCAGGAATCCAGATGAGTAGAGTAAAATGAGTGGTGATATATATGGAGGGGTATTAACTGTGGTTTTCTAAGAATTAGCACTGAGATTTATACTAGGCAGTCTGCAAGTATGATTAAAGTTAATGAAACGCTGAAGTCTTTGCCAAATCTTAAATAAAAGATGTAAAATACGTGATTAAAAAAAAATTGCAAAAGTGGTAGCAAACTAAGGTACAAAAGTTAAAATATATTTCTAAATTATTTAAGGGGAAATAGACACATACACAGAAGAAAATGAAAATACTGCTAATTTAAAATTGTATATTATCTCTAGGTAATGAGCTTATGAGTAAATTTAATTTTCCTCATAAAATATTCTAAAATTGCTTTACAATTAACATTACTTTTATAATGAGAACAATTTAACAGTAAATGCTAGGTAAAAATTTAATGACCCATATTAAATTTCCAGTGGAAAGTAGAATGCTTCTTATTAGCCAACCCCAGGAATCCTAACTTTGGTTCCATTTTAAGAGACTTCATGTGATAAAATAGTTATTCTAATTATTGTTTTTATTTAGTTAGATAAAGATTAAAATTTGAAACTTGAACATGGATAAGTTCTTTGTTGGAAGTAGAAAAGTCAAAAGTTGACATAACCCAATCTTGATTATTCATGGGTCAGAAAATTAATTCATACCTATTGTTCCTTATTTCTTTCTTGTTTTTCACATTTTTAAGTTTCTGAACATTTCAGAAAACAAGGCAATGACATTAGTAAGTCACCAGATGGAGATGTTGAGCTATCTTTGTTAAAGTGACAAATCACGTTAGTGGTTCCAAACTTTAGGCAGTATGAGAAAATGCAGGTTCCCAGTCCTCACTTACAGAGTTAATTTGGTAGGCTTCAGATGGGGCCTGAGAATATTTTAACACCACTTTCCCATTTCATCCTATGCAAATGATCTTGATAAAGGCTGGTCCATTACCACACTTTGAGAAACTCTGATATTTGAAGCCATGTGTATATATGAAAACATCTAGAGAAAGAGTACAAACTAGGAAAAAAAAAATGAGTAAAACCAAGTCCTGGGGAAATCCAACATCCAAGGGTCCACTGAAGGAGGAAGAGCTAGCAAAGATATTGAGAAGTTGCCAGACTAATAAGAGGATAACATGAATGTATAGCTATAGAAGTCAAAAGAAGACAGAATGGAGCTGGACAAATGGGTGGTTAACAATTTTGGCTGTTGCTGAATGTCAGATGAGGACTAGAGAATGTCCATTTGATTTAGCAACATGGAGGTCACTGGTCACTTTAGAGTGAGCACCATTTTGAAGAAGTGAGAGGTCCCGAAGTTGATTTAGACTGTTTTTAAAAGAACATGTGAGGAGAGGAAATTGAGGCAATAAACTAAGATAATTCTTTTTAGAACTTTGCTAAGAGGAAGACATGGGGGAATAGTAGCTTGTTTGGAAATAAGGCCCAGGAAATTTTAAAGTTGTGAGAGATTTGAGTATTTGTAAATGTTAATGAAAGGATAGAGCAGAGAGAGAAAAGTAATGGGTAATGTAAGATTCTTGCAAGATAAACCATGAAACTCAGAACAAAGGAGGAGGGTCCTCTCTCCCGTCTAAGAAGAGAAAAGGATATACACACATCCAGATAGGTTGCAGGTTTGATGGCAGAAAATATGGTGGTTTCAGTCTGAACTACTTCCTCAGAAAAATAGGAAGAAGATCAAATACTTAGCATGAAGAGAGAATTGAAGGTTGAGTAGTGAAAAAGGCTTAAAATAGTAACTGGGGAAAATGATTTGGCCAGAAGGAAATGGGAGAACCTGGGACAATATTAGGGCCCAGTCAAGGCTGGAACTCATAAATTTAGAGTCCTGCAAATTTTCTCCATTGAGTAATTTTCTCCAGACACACCAGAGCAGGGGTGGGCACAGAGAAAGATAGTTGGGTGTTTGCAGAAATAACATTTTGCCAGAGAAATACAGTGAAAGCACAGGTTGTTATTTGCAAGAGACTGACTGAAATAATGGAATTTGAATCTAAGAAAAGAAGAGGTGGGGGCTCATGGAGAAAGGAAAAGTAAAAAGGTAGTGGATTGGAAGTTTTGATGAGATTGGCAAATGGTTTTAGTGGAAACAGATGAGACTCAGCTGGAAAGGTAAGAGGTTTGAGGGTAAGATGTCTGAAAGAGGAATTTTGGAAGTGCAGCAGCTTCAGGTGTGGCCATAGAAGTTGGGGGACTTTGAATGGAGTGCAGGGGCAGGTCATTATATTTTATTTTATTTTAATTTTTTAGAGGTAGGTCATTTTAGATGAGGACATTAAGGACCTGAAGGCAGGAGTCAGGGTGAGAAGATTGTGTCAGATGTCATCTCATTCAGTGAACAAACAGGGGAGGCCTGTTAAGAGGTAGATAACAAGACTGCTTGAGACATCTGCCTACAAAATCAACTTTTCAAATTATGCTTTGATTCTATCTAACTGTGATTGCCAAAGTATCAACTAGCTATGTATAATCTTGCTCTTTTCAAATCTTTCTTGTTTTGGTGAGTGGAGTTATAGCGGGGATGCAACAGAAGCATGAGAAAGTTTTGTTTACAGAAGAAAGTGATAGAGTGACCCAAAAGGGAAGATCCAGAGCAATAGGAAGAAGGAAAAATAGAGAAGAGGTGTAGTGAAAAGGCACGTAAGAGAGAGTGGGAGAGAACTGGCAGCTGCCATTAAAGTCTCCTATGCGGACTTGGAAGAAAGAAGCTCCCTGGAAAAGGGATGTCTAGGAAGTTGAAAACAAATAGAAGTTTGATGCACAAAGTGTCACTTCGATAATTTTTAATAAAATCGATATCATTTGCCAGTTACAGGCAGAATTAGATAGGACAACATGTGAGAGACTGGCCTCAAGATTGTGAGAGCAGTGACAACCACGGGGTCCTTCTAAACCAGTCTATACAAGCAGTTTTCTCTTTGATTAAATTACTGTTGATTTCTTAGATCTTTTTTTTTTGAGAAATACTTTCTAAAGACTCAGAATACCTTGTGACATTTTATATATATACTAAGTAACTCTTATATTTGAAAGAGCGTTATATTTTCCATCTAAAAATCTACATTCATTAATAAAATATTAATTCTAACTTTTACGATTAATTTTTTTAAAAATGTTTTTGGCACTGTAGGCATGCATATGATATTCAGTAAACAGTATACCAGTGACTCAACAGACAAATTATTAGAAGTAACAAAAGTGTTTAGCAACCTAATAGATATAAGAATAAAATCGATATCAGAAATCAATTGGATTTTTATATACCAGCAACAATTAGAACAAAATAGCAATAAAATGTTATTTATAAATAAATTTAATAAAAGTGCAAACCCTGCATAGGGAAAAATTAACTTTATTGAATGATATTAAAGAAGTTGTAAATTAGTAGAGAATACACTACATGCAAGAATAGGAAGACTCAGTCCTCTCCAAAATGATTTATAGATCAGTGCATTTCCAACCAAAATCCAGCAGGTTTTCTTTTTATGGAACTTGGAAAACTGATTCTAAAGTTTACTTGAAAAGCAAAAGTTTAAGAATACTCAGGATACTCCTGAATAAAAGAATAAAATGTGAGGCTTGCCCTAAAAGCTTTAATAAAGCTGGAATGGTGAAAACTGTAGTTTTAGCACAGGGCTAAGCAAACTGAACAGTGGAACAGGCTAGAGAAGCAGACTTGAAAACACACAGGAACTTGACCTATGACATGTAGGAAAAGTATGCACTATTTAATAAGTTGGTTTTCATATGAGGAAAAAAAAATAATTGAATCCTTCCTCACGCCATGCACAAAAATCAATTCTAGATGAGCAAAAGGTTTAAAATAAAAAATAAAACCTTAGAACTTTATATTTTTATGACTTCAGGATAAAGATACAGACCTTTGAAAAGATACAGAAAAAGTCATAAAGATTAAGACTCAGCATATAAAAAGACCTACAAATCAATAAGAAGCATAGCTACCCAATTGTAAAAATAAGCAAAAACCCCAAATACTTTAGTAAAATGACATGCAAATGGCCAGTAAGCATAACAAGATCTTAATCTTATGAGTGATTAGAGAAATATAAAAGAAAATCCCAAAGATATTTTACACCTACTAGATTAACTATACCAAGTAATGATGAGTATATAGAACAATGGGGATTCATTCTGTTGGTGGGAGTATAAAGTGGAAACCAGTTTTGCATTACTGAGTATCATCTAACTTATAACCAGCAACCAGCAACTTCACACCTAGATACTCTGTAAAAACTTCAGATATATATATATCATATAATATTCATATATATATGTATATGATTAGAACATTCATAGTAGCATTTGTATAGGCTGCAATCTTAAAATAACCCACCTGTCTACGGACAAGAAAATCAATGAATAGATTGTGGAATAGAATCACAATGGAATATTATATAGCAGTGAAAAATAAAAGAACTATAGCTACACATAATCAAAATAAATAAAAAAGGGAGTGGCAGAATACTACATAGAATACCGTACAGTTTTTGTACTGCCCAAACTTGAATGAGACTAGCAGGGTTGTTTAAGGTCACATATATGTGGTAACAAAACTTAGAAAATGGGTGGGGCAAATATTTACACAAAATCCAGAATAATTAAAAAAAATCTCTGAATGGGAAATGAAGGAATGGGATGGAAAGGACTTCTTGAGGAGATTCAGTGGTTCTGGTAAAACTGCACCTCACAAATTAGGTAGTTCGTTCATGTTTTTTATAATTTAACACTCTTTTGCACTTTTCAAATATGAAAATCAAAAATTTAAACTAAACAAAAACAAAAACAAAAAACGGAAAACAATAGGCCTGAAGTGTGTCAGCCGCAGGCCTCGGCCCACAAGGTGCTCTGGATCCGCAGTCTCGCGATCAGTAGCGGTGCGGACAGAGCTTACTGAACGCATGCGCACTGCGACCAGCCAATCAGCGACGCTCCTGGGCGAGATGAGACTGGCCCTTCTCCCGCGCGAATTCTGAGTTGCCTCAGAGAGCGTCGCGGTAGCGAAGCGGACATCACTGATGAGAAGCTGGGGTAGGGGAGGCCAGTGTGGGATTTTTTTTCAGGCGTGAGGGGAGGAGTTTGTTCAGCGCGGGAGTCTGAGCCAGAGGCTCTTCTTGACTTGTGAAGTAAACCTTTCTCGTTGGCTCCACCAGGGGCCTCTGACAGGAAAATGAAGGCACTGAGCCTCACGGAGGGCAGGGCCTTGAGCGGGCGAGGGACCAGGGACGTGGGACGAGGGACGAGGGGCAAGTTGTCCAGCTCGGGAGTCCGAGCCAGAGGCTACTCTTGTTTCGTGAGGTAAATCTTCCTTGTTGGCTCCGCCAGGGGCCTCTGACAGGGAAATGGAGGCCCTGAGCCTCACGGAAGGCGGGGCCTTGAGCGGGCGAGGGGCGAAGGGGCAGCCGCGGGCTGAGCTGGACCTGACGGTTTACGCCGTCCTGGGCAGGTTGGCCGCAGAGGAGAAGGGTGGGCATCCATCAGCCATCTCTCCCTCCTGCTGCCCCAAACCCGTCAAAAACGATTAAAATTAACTAAGGGCCGCTCTTCATTTGTCCTCGATGCCTGTGTTGCGCAAATCTTCCACGGACGTTAATTTTCCGCGGCGCAGATTGCAGAATGTTTTTATTTTATCCTTATGTTGCCGTAAGCTCATTTTTGGCGTGCTCGTGGTCGGTCCCGCCAACTACCATTTCACTTTGTGACTGAAAAGCGAAAGCTAGATTTGCTTACAGTCAGCCAGACACTGGCAGAGGCAGGACAAAATTCCCATCTCCCAGCCCACAGGTGCGAACTCTCCAAGCATCACACCTGCAAGCAGGGTTTACGCTCTCCTTATCTTGTTAACCTTTGGTTCATCCAAATAAGTGAGGAGACTCCTAAAATGTTATTCCACTAAGATAACCTGTATTTGAGATATCAAATTTTGAATTTTACCAGTTTATTTAAACGGTGTCTTTGGATTCAGAAGGTTTGAGAGATCTATTTATTTTTTAATCAGAAAACATCTAAATATGGTGCCCTCTGGAAGAAAACATACCGGGAAATCTGGGAGGACATCAATGGAGGATCAGGTTATAAGAGCCTATGACTTTGAGAACGAAGATAAAAAAGATCTGAGTGTTTCAGAGGAGGACGTTACTGAAGGTACAGTGTATTTAATATTGCTGGGCACTGACTATGTCCTGCAGTAAATTTATTTTGAACCTATTGTATTTTAAACGATAAGAAAATTTTGTAAAGCATTTTCATGTACTTCATGTTCCTCATTTGGAGTTAGAGTAGCTCATATAGCATCTCTTGGCTTTGCAGTCATTATTCCCAAAATGTCTGATAAATAGTCCATGGCTTATTATGACATTAACACAAGAAGTCTCACAAAATTGTCCCTATGAAATGGTCCTTGATCTTGATTTAATTCCACCTCATCTTTAGAGAAAGATTGCATTTATATATCTGCTTTAACAACTCATGTTGGCAAAAAGTCTAAAAGACCTCGAAATTAAGATTACGTCATTAAAAATTACCAAAAGAGCATACTTAATTTCAAAAATATTTTTATTTTTTATTGTCAAAACAGAGAAATCTCCAGTAATTGATAAGCATGTGAGGAAAAGGACTTCAGGAGTAGAAGATGTGGGGTAATGTACTCAATAATTTTTGCCTGTTGAAGTACTCTAAGAAAAGTCTACTTTGGTTGTTCAGTTAGTATTATATGTAAAATACTGGGAGTGTGACATTCCAAAATAAGCATGATATTTTATGGATCCTTAATTAAAAGTTTTTAAATGTAATTTCTTCACAGGGGCGAAGTACAGAATATGCTGCAAAGATTTGGAGGTATGTTTTAGGCGATACTTGTATTTAAAGAAAGCTTTTTAAAACCATATAACTTGTATAATAGGAAATTTTAATCAGTGTACTGAAGACTGTCATTTAATGCCTTGTTCTCATATGTAAGATTTTGCATAAATATGTGATTCAGCTTCATTAATTTCCTTGCTTAACCTTTCCAGTTTTTGATGTGAAGAGTTTGAATGGTACTAACAGTGGTAAGGTATGAATGGTGCTTTTATTTTATGTATGTGTGAATTTAATGGACTGTGGAATTTTAGAACAAAATGGATTGGAAATGTGTATAGACTTTTTTTATGTTCCTCTTTGTATGGACTTTCAGAGACTCTTGCACAGACTAAGTGATACAAATACACTCATATGTATGTTGGTTTTCTGTTTTCTCAATTTAGTTTTCTACGACTGCCCTTCGTAAATTGAAGTCTTTAAAATAACTATTTTTATTTTTACATTATTAAACTATGTAGTTGAGAGCCTTGCTAGCTAGTAAGAGATGTATAATCAGATAAAAATTTCATAAACTTTAAATGGTATGTCAATTATCAGATACATTAATGGTGTTAGGGGATATAGTACTCAAGAGTCAATATTAGGCTTCTGTATATGTCTTATTCATAGAATCTTCTTGAAAGCTTTGCTCTATTTGGTAGTGGCAAAATGCTTGTTTTGTAACCTGTCATATTGTATTATTGATGGATATTAGAAATAGAAAATATTTAATGAAGCGCCATCATGATTACTGAAAAACAGCTATTGGTGGTAGATCCATATGCACATGTTTAGCAAAGCATTAATTGAAGTATTAAAAATTTTATGAAATGCAGTATTTATGGGTAAAAATGTCCTATAAAAAGCTTCATGAAAGTATTTAAAAGGGTTCTTGAATGAATTTAGATATATATTTAAATTAAGATTTTTCTATGCTTGATCTTTGTCTCTTTTAGTAAATAATATGCTTAAAAGTATTACTATAACTTTTAAAAATACTTTTCTTATTCTTTGATTAAACTATTTTTATCCTTTTTGGATTTTACAAATATATAGTTTCATGTGTTTCATATAATGAGTTCTAATTATAATTCATCTAAATATGTTCTTTCAGTTGGAGAGTATTTTGTAAATTTAGTTAAATTTAGCCTTTGTGTTTTCTCAGGAAATTGGTCTGTTCTTGAGATCTTTTTTTTTTTTTTTAATTAGCTCTTTTTAATCATCTCTAAATTAAAAAAAAAATCTCTAGCTAGGAAAATCAGAACTGGGATACTAATAACAAAGATTTCTCAGGAAAAAAAACATAAACTTGCTTATTGATATTATACCTATTTTAAAATTTAATTTAAAATGTCTTTCTGAAACCATTAAACCAACTTTACTTATATTTATTTGAATATGTAGCAACAAAATATGTAATTATCTTCAACATTAAAATTTAATGAATATTTATTTTCATATAGCTGACATTAATAAGGCTCTTTTTGCTAAGAGAAAAAGACTAGAAATGTATACCAAAGCTTCTATCAAAACCAGCAGCCAGAAAATTGAACACGTTTGGAAAACCCAACAAGAGCAAAGGTATGGTTGTTGTTTCTTTCACAGCCACAGCATTTTTATCATTTCATAGTATTCATTGGTACAAATTATGAAAAATGCTATCTTATATTTATTGAGGTTTCCAGTAAAAAGTATATTTGGTTTGATTTTTCTCTAAGTCCATTAATCTTATAACCTCACTCTGTTAAAGACTTGAGATATTTTTCCTAGAAATCAATAGTTTACCTTTATCCCCTTTTAAATAAAAATTGAAGTTTTTTTTGCTATAAAGGTCATTTGTATTTGTTCTAGAAATACACTAGCTGAATAAAAGTAAATGTCATATAAACCATTAGTCTTGTGATAGTTAATTGTGTAACAATGTAGAAAAGGATTAATCATATTATAAATAATTTGTATATTTTAGCTGAATTAACTACTCTTTTGTATAAAATCATTGTTGTACCAAAATGAGGAAAAATTAAGTGAAATATATCTATTTGGAAATCTTATATGATAAATATAATAACTTTATTGAATCTATTTGTCATATCAGAACCTACTTTCAGGAGAAAATGAAAAAACCTGCGTAGCAGTAAAATGGAATTTTCTGGAAAATTTAGACAATAAAACTTCCTTAGTTTTCAAGAGCTAAAGCATGTGAGAGGGCTTTTCTGTTAGCTGGTTAGGAAAATGAATACTTTTGGAATCAGCATAAATCATAATTTTACTTCTTGGTTTCATATTTGAAATTTTAAGGTGCTTTTATTTCCTTTTATTATAGTATAAATTATGTAAAGTGAATTTTGTTTCGAATGTTTTTTCTCCATATTGGTTTGAAAAAGACAATATTCACATTATGTTTTACAGGCAGAAGCTTAACCAAGAATATTCTCAGCAGTTTCTGACTTTGTTTCAGCAGTGGGAGACAGATGTGCAGAAAGCTGAGGAACAAGAAGAAAAACTAGCTGTCAGTATCATGGTTAGCTTTATTATTAATCTATCATATCCAAGTATCAAGTAGGAATGGAGAGCCTAGCCTTATAGGAGACCCATAGAACTATGCTAGATTCCATTACCCATTGCTAGCTATATGTTTTGGTCCTTCTGAATGGTAAACCAGAGAAGAACAGGCACATACCATACTTATAAAAGTTGTTGGTCTTTGCTTACTATATTGGTCAGGATTCTTGCAGTTCCAAGTGACAGAAATTTGTCAAAGTACAAAAGAAAGATTTTGGTTTATATAAAAGAAATCGGGGGGTACTTTAGCTTTCAGCATAGCTGGTTAGGGGTGGGGAAGGATTGCTTGTGTAATATCATCTTGGCTGTCTCCAGTTCTTAGTAGCCTCTCTCAGTGTGGTAAGCAAGATAGCTTCTTGCAATCCCAGACTTACTATAAATTTAGTAATCCCTATGGACTAAGATAGTCTTTCTCAGTACCTTTGGCAGAAAAGTCCTGTGGAGAAATATCACTGTTCAATTTGGATCATTTGCCCATTCCTGAACTGGTTATTATGGTCAAAACATGGTTTACTCTTAATGGCCAGACTTGTGTTACCTGCCCATTTCTATGGCAGATGGAAGTCAACTTCACCCATATATAACTACATTAACCTTCCTTTTATTTCATCCTTTCACTGTTTGTAAAATTATCACACATTTCTTATCTAAGAACTAAGGTGCTGTTCATATTAAATAACTTTAAGGATTGGTCAAATGGTTCAGTTTTGGAAATGTTAAATTTAAGATGTATATGAAACATACCAATGGGAGATGGAGTAGGCCACTGATATGAATATGGAGTTCAGAAAAGAAATATGGGTTTAACATACAAAGTTGGGAATTCTCAACATAAAGACAGAATTTAAGCCATGAGATCGGATGAGATCACCAAAGGAATGATTGTAAATGTAAAAGAGATGTCTAAGTAAGTACTTCAATGTTTAGAGTTCAAGAAGATGAGGAAGAACCAGTAAAGGACACTGAGAATAAGTGGCCTAATAGGTAGAAAGAAAACCTTTTAAGGAGAGAGGATTAAGTTTTTCGTATGCTGTTTATAGGCCAAATAAGGTAGATTTGGCAATGTGAAGGTCATGGGTGTTGATCAGAATGTTTCTGATCAATCTTGAACAGAATGATTTTGGTGGAATAGTGAGTGCAGAAACTCAATTGGAATGAGTGTAAGAGAATGGGAAAGAAATGGGGTGGTAGCCTGAGTAGAAAAGGAATAGTGGTTTTTGTTAAGAATGGAGAAAGAGCAGCATGTTTGTGTGCTGTTAGGAATCTTGAAAAAATAAAAATGGGAGAGGAGAGACAGTTGCTGACTTGGGAATGGATGGGATTTGTGAAGAAGTTGGCCTTGGCAGGGAACTAAGGATAGTTCATCCTTAAAAACAAGAAAAGGTAGAGAGTATATGAGCACACAGAGGGATGTAGTTGGGTGGGTTAGATATGGTGATAGGATACTGAAAGTTCTCTTTGGATTGCTTCTATTTCTTTAGTGAAATAATTAAGGTCATCAGATGGTGGAAAATATGTTGCCTTTTGAAGTCAAATGAGAAGGTATAAAATATTTTCCTGAGAGTGGACTAAGGAAATATAATTGCCAAATAGCATTAAGGGTCCAATTTAGGTTAGTGATTATGATTTACAGTGAGACCTATTAGCATAGTCGTAGGGTTTTCTCCAATTATAACCATCTGCAGGAATGCAAGCAGAGTAACTCGAGAGGTGGGTTTTCCAGGGTTGGAGTTTAGCTAAACAAGTGTGGCAGAGTAAGAAGGGAGGAAGATATGTTGTTGTATATTAATGGTGAACACAAATTATCTAAACTTAGTCATAATAGTTAAAACAAAATTTTAGAAGTATGTATTTTAAAACTATTCCTTTAAGGCTTATTTTTTGCTAAATTACTCAAATTGTTATCACATAATTTTTTCTTTTACATTTGTAGAATTTATTTCGACAGCAACAAAAGATTTTTCAACAATCTAGACTTGTCCAGAGCCAGAGACTGAAAACAATTAGACAGTTATATGAGCAGTACACAAAGGTCTGTTGTATTTGGTAACACAATATATTCTTATAAAATAATTTATGGAAGTAGAAGATAATGTTTCTAAGTTTAAGGAAAAAACCATTTCGTTTGTTTTAAATTTTAACTATTTTCCATTTTTAATTGTTTTTAAGTGTTAATGTATTTTACTTTAGGATTCTAATGTTTTTGTGGTAATTATTCAAAACAGGAAATGGTAAATTGGAAATTTTACCTTAAAATGTACATATTATGCATAAAATTCATATATTAAAACTAGTGATAGTTCTCTGTTCAACTGAAAATAGAAAGTTCGTAATTTCTAGGTAGACTTTTGTCTTTGTATCCCCAGTGTTAAATAGAAAGTACCCAATTGAAATTTATGAATATTTCTTTTATTAACAAATAAATTTGTTATTTTTACTATGTATTATGTATGTACTTTACGGCATATTTGCTTTTAGAATTATTATTCACTAAAAATGGCTTTATATGCCAACTTATAAGAGATGGTCCAGACATGTAATAGAATGAAAAAGCAGTTGAGGATTAAAAATTTGTGGATTGAGAATTACATGCTGATACATATGCATATTAAGAAATTGTGGTCTGTGGCATTGACCTCTTGTTCATACAGATATATATTTATTTTTAGTAACTTTTCATAGTTCATTAGAATCCTGCATATACTTTTTTTTTTGAATGGGGGGGTTCTTTTAGAAAATCTTTTTCAAATACATGTCAGAATGTCACTCTTTTAAAGAAATTGGGATTCTCTGAGTAAACTAGTAAAATAGTTTTAAAACAAATATTTTAAAAGAACTTTTATATGAACACAAAATTATTTTTAAAAGTGTTTCCAATCAGCTTGCTCTAATGCTCCCTGAAAACCATTTGTTGATTGGTGTGAAGGTTTGATAAAGTACTAGGAAAGATTTTTTTCTAAATGTTACCACTTAGGATAGGATCTTAAGTATTGTATTTGACTCCTGCATCTACCTTATTTGTCATATCTAGTTATTAGAAGGTCCTGTAATTATTACCTCTGCAGTGGTTCTTTTTAAAAAATTTTCCACTGCTGCCCTAGTTCAAACCTCATCATTCTTTGCTTATACTATTAAAACGCTTAACTGATTTCTTTGTTCTCTAATCCATTCTTCATAGTTCTGCTATATTATCTTCCTAAAACATTCTCTCTTCCCTCCTAAAAAAGTGTTACTAGCTTCTTCATCTAAATTGTTAGGTATTCAAGATCCCTCCACCCAATAATGTGATCCTCTTTTTATTACTACATTCATCCATTACTCCTACCCCTCCACATAATAGCTTTCTCTAAATTCACTCACTGTACACTTCCATGCTTTTGTTTATGCTCTTGCCCTAGAATACTTTTAACTTCTTTTTCTTTATTCATTGAAATATTATTATTTTGTGAACAAGTTCTGTTTCCATTCCTATTATAAAATTTTGTTATTTTTGTTTATATGTTTCTTCTTACTGGAATAAGGGAATGATCATGTATCTTTATTTTTAAATTTCTCTATAGCACTTAATGTAGTACTTTTTATATAGTAGGCATTATATAACTAAGCACTAGGATAACTATTGGATGAATAGTAAAGATTTATAATTTTTGTTTTTCACAAATTAAAGAGGTATACTACAGATCATTTTTCTCTTTAATGAATTCACATCACATTGATTATTAGTCATAATAAGTGGATTATAACCTGATATTTAGAAAGATAAGAAATTTTCAAAATTATGGTATCTATTGATTTGGGACTTTGTCTTTTTATGTTAATACTGAAACCTTAACAGTTCATTAACCCATTGTTTCGAGCAAATTACACTACTGTTGTACAACCTTAAGTGAGTATTTTGGTTTTGATGTATTACTTAGAATATTTTTATTTGGAATAAATAATGTACATTATTTGACTATTAAAAAGTTCTTACTGTTGAAAATACTTATACAAGTTTAGAACCTGAAATAAAAAATGGTGGTTTAAAACTGAACCTAGCCTTTTATGTTTTAGAGTATGGAAGACTTGGAGAAGAATCATGATAATCTACTTTCTGGTGCACAAAATGATCTTAGAAAAGAAATGGCTATGTTGCAAAAAAAAATTATGATGGAAACTGTAAGTCATTTAAAAGTGAAAAAATAAGGATTTCCGTAAGCATTGAAATATTTTATTTGCTGAAATATGTAAAACACTTATCGAAAAGTTAAATGAATGTTTAATATTTCCTTTCATGGAACAGCAACAGCAAGAGATGGCAAGTGTTCGAAAGTCTCTTCAATCCATGTTATTCTGATGACTCTTTGAAGGAACAACTTGAACCTAAGTAATATGATAAATTATAACATTAGCTGAGAGGCATGTATGTCTTTAGAGTGGTTTAAAAATTCTAGTTTAAAATATTAAATCTTGTTATTCATTAGCAAGTGCAAGCCTCCTCTTTCTGTTAACCTCCAAATGAAATCTGAACGGTTGGTTACATGAGTAGCAGCAATTCTTAAATTATATGTACCAAACTTTCTGCTCTTTAATAGTAACAGTGATTTTTTTCTCTATAACACTTGTCAGTTAACTTTTAGCAATAAAGATTATTTAATTACAATTTTGGCTTCAGTGTATCTGTATCAGTCCCAAAAGGTAGAAAGCACAAGTATAGAAGGTTACATTGTTCTTCTTTAAGAAAAAATAAAATAAAATTTATTTTATATGTACATCCTTTTGTATATAGTCATTAAGCTACACAGCCAATTCTAATGATAAGATTTCAAAAGAAATCTATTGATTTATAAAATTTATTGAAAGCAACTTAAGTTTGTGTTGTGGAGTAAAACTACTATAAACCATTAAGATAACTGAACAAGATATATAAATACCAGTTTTAAAATATGGATTCGTGAATATGTCATTTCCACAAAGACATCAAAATGCCATTTAATTGGGCTTGGTCCGAAATTAAACGGCACATGCCTGTAGTAATGATTAAATGCATATTATTAACATACCTAATTACTTATGGTTTAAGTACTTCACATCTGTCTTCAAAGGTAAATTACCTAGGATGTCTTTTTAGTTTTAATATTCAGTAATTATATGTAAGTTTGATTTTACATTCATTTCCAAACTTGAATAGTTAATTTTTATACCTTGTTTTTTAAAATGTCCCATTTTAAAAACAAAATATGAAACACTTGATTTAATAAATATTCAGTTGTTTTAGCATTTGTGTGAAATGAGTAAAACATACTATTTTTTGTCTCAAACGGCTTTCATCGAATCATTCAAAACAAACAAAAATATGCCTATTAGGAGGAGAGGAGAGATTTTCTTTTGTTTTTCCAAGTTTTAAATTCTAATTTTTGTCCTGATAACATACTCTTTAAAGTTTTTAAAGTTTTTAAAAGCAGGTCCATACTGATTCTCATTTTCTGTGATAACTTACATAAGAAGAAATCAGTCCTCCACTATTAACAAATATCTGACATTAAGGAGACAGTTTCTTCCAAAAGTTTTGGATTTTGTAAAGGAGTTCTCTTTTAAGCCAAAGTATATGTTAGAATATAAATCGTAAGTACTATCCAGATTTCTAAAAAGGTCCTTATTTGAGTTTACAAATAGTTACAGGGGCAAATAAGTACTCTGGGGTGTTTTCTATGTACTTAAGTCACATAAATATACATATTTTCTTTTTAAGGACTATCAACTTCCATTGTTTCTTCATTATGTCTTTTTCTTGCTTCAAATACAGTACATGTTCATTACTCATATTTTTTATTATTTTATCGTATGGCTTATGGTCTAGAAATTTGGGATAAAATTTAAAATAGGGTAAGATGGGAGTCTGAGGATTTGGATCACTAAATGTCCTTGTGATAGTTTTATTTTTCATGATGAACACTATAAATACTTTTAAATGCGAGTAGAAGAATCAGTACATAATGTACTTAGTGTTTGAAAAACTGATATTTTATCTCCTTTTTACTTCAAATGTGTACTTGAAGTAACTTTGGCTGATATTCTGAACTCTAAAGGGAAGATATTTTTATGTTTTCATAAATTACTAATTTTCTTATATGTCAACTGCTTTAGCTATTTTATTTTTCATAAAAGAGAATGTTTAACGTCCACCATTTTGTGACAATGAAATTTTAACTCAGAATATCAAAGAAATATCAAACAAACCTCACTGTAGGTTTGTTTTTCTGAACTGGTAAGACAAATTCCTTTTACTAAATATAAACTATAGAAAATTCCAGTAGGCCTTTTAAATTCTAGTTGGTATACTAAATCAAGTATTTCCTTTTATATGACAGTAATTAACATACCTCTTGAAAAATGGCTAATAAAAAATCATTGCTTATATCATTTGACTTAATAGAGTATTACAATCTATGCACTTATGTAGTATTAGTAACTTGTCAATTTTTAGCAAAGTAAGCATCACCCTCAACATCCTTTAAATCCTGAATTTATATGTAATCAATGAAAATCCCAAGTGTCTGAAAGGATTTCTGAGACAAAGAGATTGCTTTTTAGAACTACAGTGGTTCACTTTCTTATCCTCAGACAATTGATATTTCTTTCTTTGGTTTTGTTTCTAATTAATTTATAGATTGTATTACTCTGATAATATCTGTGGTCAAAAATGTTGATATATAATGAAGTCTTCACAACTGAAATAGACATAATGGAATCTATAGGACTTAATGTTTTATATTTAAATATAACCTTATTTGATAGTATACTAGCCTCCTGCAAAAGGGGATTTCCTTCACTCCTAGGTTTCCCTAACTGCTTCTCCTCTTTTTCCTTGGGCTATTAGTCAATATGCTTGTGAACCTGTTCAGGTGCTTGATGACATGAAGTCTTGAAGATATTTAGATGAAGGTGTCTTGAAATTTGCAGGCACAAGGCACTAAAGTACATCATCATATCAAATGAAGAAATGACCTTTAGAAACAAAAGAGAAAATATAAAGTGGATTATGGTGTACTTTTCTGAAGCAGCAGCTATTTTTCTGCCCCCCACCCCACCCCTGCCTGCCAATCTCTCAAACCTTAACTTAAAATTCTTCACCGAAAAATTCACTTTATTGTACTTTCATACATTCCATATTTGGACCTCACTATAGTCCTCTGGAATATGCAGGGTATTTTACAGTTATAGAAACTAAAGCTCAGAGTGGTAAAAAACTAGACAACTACAAAAGCTGGAAAGTAACAGAATGTACGTTTTGAGTCCACATTCTTTCAATTTTCTGCTATACAACAAAGCCACAAATTTCTAATAGGGCTCTCAGTCATTATAATGAAATTCCATGACACACATTTCTTATTCCTTTAACCTTAGCTGTAAGAAAGTAATGGCCTGGAAAAGACACCATAATTGAGGGAGGCATATACAAATTGTGTTGCATACAAAATTGAGGAAAGCACACTATTTAAAAACTTCCCCAGAGACCAGGGGCAAATGCTTTCTTTCAGAAAGAGCCTCACAGCTCTGCTGATGAAGAGGGAATTCTTACCCACGAGGGGAAAATCTCCCTATCATTTACTTGAAAAGCTCCATCTGACCTTTTTCTCTCTGAAGCAAGAACCTTTTTCCCTAAGGATGCCATAGGGTACACGAGTTTTGTTTGGTTCACATAATGTTTTGTGTTCTTGTTTTTAATTGTGGCCCACGTGGTGTTTTAAAGAAAAATTGAATTTGACTTTCTCAGTGTAATCTCCACCACCAGTGTAAACTAGACAACTCATTACGAAGTATGTGCTTGAATTTTTAACACGATATTTTAATTATGTTAATTCAACTTGGTAATATTTTTCACTAAATGAAACCTTACATTGAATTTTCAGATATTTTGAATAATTTCTCCCTATTTCTTAAATTTAGACTGTTTTAGAGCTTTAAAAGTATTTTATGTAGATAGAAAAACAAAGGAAATTATTCTGATTTGCAAACTTTTTAGACTATTGTCTGAAAACTTTCAAGGATTAAGATTTACATCTCACTACCATTTGAAGAATAGACGACTTTTGAATGGACTAAGTATAGATATTACTAATTTACTCCAGAAAAAGTATACTACTATAGAACCTAGTATAAATGATCATCAGATATATGTACCTCAATGGTCCATGCACAGAACAGATACAGTTTTTTCAGTGCCTAAATCTAACAAGTAGATTATTCAAATTATCCAAAGATTCACTGCATGGTTTCTTTTAGCTCATTTTAATATGTGTTTATAGATCACTGACAATTTGATGAAGCCTAGTGAGGTCCAGAGGTACGGAAAAATATAGCAGATTGTTCAATACCACCATAACTGAAGACCAACCATAAAGATGTCTCAAAAAAAGTTAATAATACTTCCTTTATCCAATTTCGTGATTAAAATGTTGCCAACACTGCTTTTTTTTTCCTCTGATGGCTAAAGCTTCTCTCTCAAGTACCATAATTCTATATATCATTTTGAATAATAATGCATATTTTGAATATATGTATTAACCATATCACTTAAGCAGAATATAATCAATGAGAATTTAATGTTTGCTTGATGAGAGTCATCATTATTATTATAAATTATGCACTATCCTTAAGGGCCATACAGATATATAGGGTTACTTCTAGCACAAAATGGTCCCAGAATCCTATACTTTTAATAATGTCAGTTCTGTTTTGTTTCACTATTAGCTGACAGTTCTTGATGCAGTAAGTGCCCACCTTTCCTAACACTAACTCCATCTAATTTACCTGTTATCTGCTATAAGCTCAGAATAATTCTAACAAGTTTGATTAAGTAAAAGACACTAATAAGTGCTGTAGTCCTTTGGGCAGAGTAAAATGACTTTTGACATCTTCATACTATTTTTTGGAGGAGAGAAAGATAGTAATTTTTAAGGTACACAGTTGTGTTTTTAAGGATTTAGGTTGTTGGGAGCAAGACTTCCAGATATTTGGGCCCTTTCTATATTTAAGAAAAAACAATTCACAGCTTAAAAGAAGTAATTTTATAGAAACATTTAAATAATGTATAGACTAGTGAGACTACCTGGTATTTCACTGAAATGACTCTTAAGCATAGTGCTGACATCTTTTAAAAATAAATAAAAATCTTAGCAGAAAAGAACTTACCATTGCTATCCATAGAACAACATATTCGTCTATAAAATTATTAAAGTACTGGTCTAAAAATAAAAGACCTGGGCCAAAAAAGACAGTGTCTTGAAGATACAGTTCACTTTTAGTCATGTGAGCTATCTATAAAAAAGTAAACAAAATAATTTCACTATTAAATTTTAAACATTTTAGCTTTTATTTTCAGGACAGAATTGATTATAACTAATTCACTATTAAGACAAATAAGGTAAGGAGAACATTTATTTGATATAGAAATACTGAATCTAAAACTTTTCAAATTCATGACTGGATGACTGGGTAGCTTATTAACATTTCAATATTAAAATTCCTTGATATAAGAAAGTTATAATTGATAATTATAGCTAAGGAAATAATTAAAAGAACTTATTACTATATGGTAAAGAGTCTGTGTCCCTGAATTTAACAGTAACTCACAGTTTTACTTGGAGCACAAATAAGGAACTATATATTTTGATAATGTCACAAAAAAAACCTACCTATTGTATGAAATAGTTTCCAGCTTTGTGTTTGAGGACTAGGTATGTTATTTATACCATGAATCATAAATTAAAAGAAATTCTTACCACCAATTTTTGTGAGACTTTAGCAAAGACACATCCAAACATTAGGGTATAAAGACAAGGATGCTTTTCAAACACATTAGTTGCTGACTTTTTATAGATCATTATTGCCAGTATAATAATAATTCCTATGTGAAGTCCAGGTGACAGAACACTGGTGCCCTAATGGATAAAGCAGAAAATCAGCATCACATTTTAACATTGCATTTATTACATTGCATTTTCTGAGCATCTATTTTGTTTTAGGAACTAGAGACCCAAAGAAGAGTGTAATATAGTGTATGGCCGAAGGAGTATACAGGCTTTAGCAGTGCTTTTCAAACTTTCAAAGAACCCTAGGGTAACACAGACATAATACAATGCCGTAGATGTTTGATTCCAATTTTATATACATACACATTTAAAACATAACTAAAAAAATAACAATTTATACTAAATTCTTCTATGCTAAAGGCCATCAACACTTGGATTGCCAAGTTAACATATTTTTGTCCAGATATTGAAACAAAGCTTAACCTGTCAATTTTACAAAATATCTTAATCACTGACTAGGAAGAGTTTAATTCTGCCTTGGTCTCTATACCAACTACACCCCCTATCTATCTATCTATCTATCTATCTATCTAATCTATCTAATCTATCTAATCTATCTATCTAATCTATCTAATCTATCTATCTA